>NW_008680165.1:0-17865 GCF_000695815.1 Acanthisitta chloris | reverse complement strand
TATGGTGCAGGCAGGGAGACCTTGGAGGGTCTCCACAGAGGCTTTCATGGCCAAAACTTTGATCTCTGTCCAGTCAGTTGAAATTTTAGTGACTAATTTCAGCATGCTCTGATTTTTCAATTTGAAGTCCATAAACTTATGAACAAGCAGCAAAACTGAGTTGGAGTTAATATCCTCTATTTGCATGCATCAAAATTCATAGAGTCTGGATATGGATACACCACAAGCCTGGGCTAACATCCCTTGTAAGCTCCTTACTACCAAGAGCAGAGCCAAGGGCCCCAGAGGAGCCCAGCATCTCTCCCTGCTGCCTGGGGACTCATGGATAGGGGTCTCTGCCTGCAAAGTCTCACCAACCTGTCAGAGCCTTTGCACCTGCCAGCCCTGCATGCACTTTACTAAAAAATCTGGGAAAATAGCATGGCTACTGAGGGGGCAGTTTAACACACATATATGACACACTACCAGTAAAAGACAGGTTTTTCTTTTTCTATTCCTCCCTATTTTGTTTCAAATCATATATTAATCAATTTGACTACAGCTTTTACTTTATAGTATCCCTGTTGCATTGACAAGGATTAAATATACTACAGCCCTAACACATCATATAAATTAAAACAGAGATCCAAATAGCTCTTAGCATTGAGGGAGGTTCAAATCTGGATTCAGACACTCCAGGTTTGTTTCACTGATAGTTGTACTGTACAAAAATGTACCTTTATCATCTTACAGAGATTCCTAAGTGCAGCCATGGGAAAGAATATAGACTCATACTCCATTGTGTTGAAGGAAGAGGGTGTAGATACTTGCTGAAAACATATTTGTGGGCAGCAACCAAAGCACTGTTACATGAATTTTACTGCTTGGGGTATTTTTTTGCACATCACATATGTGATTTACCTCTCAGAGTCCAACTCTGGAACATTCACAAACTCTTCATTTTTGCATTGCATCCAGTCACTTAGTGCTAGGCTAATAATATATACAGTATTTTATTTGCATAGTCTAGCAAATGCACATGGGAATTGCACTTAACACACTCATGTATGTAGGGGTTTTTGACTCATTAAATATTGGTACAAATTAGAATGATTACTTCTGCTTTGGAAACATCTGTCTCACCATCCCTTTGTAAATGCAAGCAGGCTGACACAAAATCCAGTTTTGTTAGTTCTAACCCTGATATTGTGGTATGACAAGAGAATTTCTATGGCAGGAACCAGGATAAACCTGAATAAGTGAAAATACTCAATCTGCTGAAGAACACACACTACCAACAGACCCTGAAGTTCATGCACATCCAGCAAGTGGATTCTCTGGGAGTCACAACTACACTGTGTTTAACTGACCTTGAAGCAAAGATGGGATTCTAATCGGCAGAAAGAGTAGATACACAAGAAGAAAAACTAGAGTGATTTTAGGAAAAATAATTAAATGCATGTATTAATGGAATGAGTTGTCTAAAACTAAGCATTTTTAACAAAATTCCAAAGCCCAAACCAGGACAAGGAGACTTACAGGCATCTGCCTGAGTTTCATTAACTAGTTCTTGATAGCTTAACCATGGAGCAAATGTACCAGAAGTGATAGGCAAACCAGAAGGGAAATGAAGGGTGGTAGAAGATTGGGTGGAAAAATTAACACATCAAGTTCAGCAGTGAAGAAATTATTCTCTACCATAAGGGTTATTACCAGAGAATTAAGAAAAGCCAAACCTAGTTCATTTCAGGGAAATACAAAGTATTCCACCTTTCTTAATAGTTGCATACCTATTATAGTGCCTATTATAGTATGGAAGAGTTGTCCCCTTCTCTTGATTATCCTTACAGTTAAAATCAATTTGTGAACTAAACCCACTATTTTATTTGGATCTTATTGACAACACCCACCTCCCCCCCCTGCCAAATCCAGACACCCAGGGCTGGTGTTCTCACTATACATTCACACTTCCTTTTTTCTTCAATACCTGATGAATCAGAGAATCACATACTGTAAATCCTTTTCAACAATTCCTTTCATGCTGACATTAATGTTAAAAAAAAATAAATCTATTTTCTGAATATCCCAGTCTTTGGAGATACACAGTTCTGGAGAATATACACTTTTGTTTCAAATACAGCAGGTGAGTAGCTGTGTTGACTTGTGTGTGTATAAGATTACAATACGTGGAACTTACTTTGAACCCAAAAGTAAATGAATTTCTTATTATTATCTTAAAATTCATTCTATAGTTTCCAAAATTCAAGATACATTTTCTGAAAAGCTGGTAAACAGCAGCACTACTGTGAAACAATTACATCCTTCCCCTTCCCTGAAAGGGAAATTGTAGCAAAAAAACCCTCTGAATTCCTTACGCAAGATCATGCAATAAATTTTTGACAAAATCAGGATTGGGACCCAGATCTTCTAACACTTTTATTCTCCAGCCACAGACTAGGCTTCCTCTTCAGTGGGCAGTAAACTTAAGAATCCCCATTTGTAGACCCTTGTACTAACTCCTAAGAATTGAAAAAAAGGCCTCAGGTCTAAGAATTCAGGGTTTAGATTACATCAAAGTGGGTGGGTGGGAATGTAAATGTACTCTATGTGTATATACTACATATATGTCTAATTAAAAATATTCAATAATTTATATATATTTTTTAACCAAGGACTGCCAGTTTTCCTTCCACTTCTTTGTTACTGAAAACATCTTTGGTCAAAATATTCTGTAAATTTAGGCAACATAACATGCAAAGATACAGAATCCTTTCCATGATTAGTTGTTGAAGTTAGACAGCTTTTGCCTTGCAAATGTCTTTAAATGATGCACAGATAAAAAGTCAAACAATATTGGGAGAGGGGTCCTCTGCCTGGTGTACAGTACCATGAGCCCTCTGGGTTTTTCTATGGATACATAATGAGTTGCTCAAATATCAGGTCTATGGTGACCAACCGATTTAACAAATTGGGATGTTTTTTTAAGCCTTAAGACACAATGCAAAATCACTCTGTTTACCCTCCCAACTATATCAGAGGAAAAGCAAAACAAAACAAAACACACACAAAAACCCCAGCAGGGCAATAGCCATGTGAAAATATAATGCTCCAAAAAAAAAAGCAACCTATGATGGCTTTAGTTAGAACCTCTTTCACAACAAAAAAGAGGAGGCGCACTGGAAACTTTGCACAAATACCAACATGCAAAATAGAAACTTCAGATAAGCTGTGGAAAGAGGGTGGGATTTCCAGAAAATAGGGAAGAACGTGTTACACCCTCCTTGTCAAACTTTGCAGGATCACCACAGCTTCTCTGGAGAAACAGTATGTGCCGAGGGGGAAAGCAAAGAGCTTTCCTTTTGGTTCTGCTTCTCCTACATAAACTGCTTGCCTAATTTCCTTTGCACTTAGAGAAATATTCGACTCAAAACCCATCATTTCCACATCTAACTGTGCTGTATACTTTTGCTACTCACTCTCTGTTACTTCCATAATTTTATATTATGAATATAATATAAAATATATATCAGGACCTTTCTTCTTCTCAAACCCTCAGCTGCACTAATATTAAGCAAGGTAAAGTCCGTGGGGCAGTGAGAAGAGGGAATCTGGTGCCATTCAGTGCCTCTCCAAAAGGCCTCTAATCATAACTTGGCACCTTGAGACATCACATTTCCTCACCAGGGATGCATTTGGCCCCACAGCATACCTTGACAAGTTTGCTAGCACATAGTTAGAAAGGAAATGCCTGGAAGAAACAAACACACAGAGGTTTGGTGACAGGAGAGTGGGGAAAGCAAATTTACACAATGTTAAAAAATAGTTGGGGGGGCAGTAAAATGCAAAAATAATTTCTTCAGAAAATTTCATTTTGCTTGCTCTTGGCTTCTTTAGACTCAGCTTGCCTCTGCATCAGGAAGATATTGGGAGGGATGAAAGTAGGTGTTAAAAACACTGGCTTTTCTATGATGTTTTACTGCAATGATAGGGAAAAACATATATATATATATCTCTCAATAATAGTACAAATGCAATGTACAGTCAGCATATAAAAAGTAGGCCTGGAAACAGCCACTGCAAAGATGCATGTTACAGAGAAGGGATTTATTTTTTTTAAGGTAGTCTCATGCCAGTTTCAATTTTAACTATGTGTCAGGGAAAAAGAAAATAGCAATTTCAGATTGACTTATGAAAGTGTCAGAAAGCTACATAACAAATTCCTGGACCCTACAGAGTACCTTGGCCTGCTTTAGGCACAAAAGTTAAGTACAGGATCCAAGAGTGCACCTCTCTCCATTCAGCAGGCAGCACAGCTGTGTTACATGGCATTGTCCCAGAGGCCAACAGGAGACTCCTCCAGCCATCACCCCTAGCAAGATTTCAGTAGCAGCACATTCAGACCCATAGGACAGAACATGAGAGATGTTATCACCACTTCCTTTCTCTTCCCTCAGATGATTTGTCTTTAAAGCAAACTCTCCCTTCCAAAAAAGGGAATAGCAGCAGCATACAGCTTTTGCCTCTCTGTGACGTTGCCTTTCCAAGGATTTGTGGAGCAGTGCTGAAGACCAAATCTGTAGTCTAGTAATTTGTCCAACAAAAGGGATGGCTGAAACAAGCTGCCTGACTCAAAGAGCGTACACTTCCTGTTGTTGGCAGAAAGTGAGACTTCACACTGTTCCCCATTGCTTCCTTTAAAAACAGTGCCAGGAATTGATGTAAATTGGCTGCAGAGCATCTGACCCATAAAGCAGGGAAGTGAGAAACTGTAGGACTCAGGAAGACAGAGCTGTATCAGCCATCTATATCTAAATATACATGGGCTTTTCATATACTTGATCAAAGATCATGGATGGCATCAGCAATTTTCATTTGAAATGTGCTCAAAGGGCTGAAGTCTTCAGCAGCTCCAGAGAATTATTTCTACGGAGAAATCAGTCAAGTGGTTTGTTCAGTCACAGAAACTCTGCAGTACTGGCTGCAGCCAGGCATGCCTTACACTGCCCAGACAGCTCAGTCCAACATTAGCAGAGGCATCCCCCACAAACTTAAGTAACTACCCAGCACGTAGGAGCTCAGTCAGGTGGGACTTCTGTCAGGTGTGTCAGGAGAAGGTCCCTGCACCACTGGGCTAAGAGTGGTACCAGGTGTTTCAGCCTATTACAACAGCACTAATGATTTTAACTTGTGAGGCAATGTTGAGAGCAACAAGTGCTCTTGAATGTCAACCAGAAACTAAATTAACTGAGATTGTTGAATTAATTGGACTCAGCTCCTGCTACCTACCTGTTATGTATCTACTTTCCGACATGTGTGCAGGATCTTCAGCCTGGGAGACTGCTCCTATCTGCTCATTTACTCTGTTATTAAAACTCCCAAGATCAAGGATCAGTTTCAACACAAACGCACTGTACCAGGTTTTTCACCTCTTTTTCCCAGCCCCAGCTGACCTGAGACACAAGGTAAAATTAAGGTAAAATCCTATCTTTGTTAAATTGGAAGTTCTCGAGATGTCAGGCTGACTTTCATAATTCCTTCAAAAAAACCCTTAAAAATCCAAGTCCATCCAACAAATCAACAATAAATATAACTCATAAAATTTCCAGCAACAAGTCATTAACACTGGATGATTTTAAGTGACAAAACAAGGAAATACAACATTTATTGCTCTTTCCTTATGAAATTAGATGGACTTCTTTGGGAAAAGAACTCCATCTGGTGGCAAGCTATAAAACAGAGCAACTCGACACTACAGAGGTGTCCTCTTCCTGGAAAAGACTGCGGTTACTGGGAATGGAGAGGATTTTTGTAGGTAATTATTTCTCCATAAAATTCTAAGCCTTATATGGGATAGACTGAGAAAGGCATCTTTTAGGCTTCCTAAGCCTGTCCTAAATGCATGGATAGCTAAAGCATTGGAGCTCATCTGGCTCACGTATCCCATGGCACAATTTTTCCTATGACAGTGCTGTGGGAAAGACATCCCCAGCCTGGGGATGATGAGAGAGCAGCAATGTCATTGCTACCTGCACCTCTAGGCATATGTGTCCAGAATATCAGGACTCGCCTGCAGACAATAACTATAACCCTCTGTAGCACAATAAATAAGGCAGCACTACTTTTCCACTGTGAAAGGGCAATAAAGATTCTTAAAAGATGTAATTTTTAGGGGGATTATGTTCTATAGACAAATGGAAACCTTCCCTGGTGTGAATTACCATTACTCTGGGGTGACTAGAGGAGGGAATTGCATCATCAAAACTATTTGGGGAGTTGCAGTACCAGAACTATTTTAAAAGCACATGAGAAATGGTTTTCATCAATGAAACCACAATGGAGCAGTCCCCAGCGTGCTGAACCTTGTCCCTTCTGAGACATTTACAGACAGTATATATTTGTATCTTTTCAGCAGATGACAGCAAAAGTTTCTGAAAATTTGATGTTGCATTTCTTTGGAGCAAAACTTCTGGGTTTGGAACACCTTTTGATATCACAATATTTTGGTTATCACATTTGATTTTTTTCAGCTAACTCTAAGACTCACTGTCACAAGACAGTAAGGCAACACATTAAGCAGGGTGGAACCTTTTCAATTCAGCACTAAAATCTCTGAAAAAAAAACCCACAAGTGATGTTCAGAAAATAACAGACTCATCACAGAATTGTCACTACAAGCATAATTTCTACCACTTCTTTCTCTCCAGTTGTAGCTATACCAGCCCAGAGAGTCTGTGACTTTCTTGAAGAGAAGGTTTTCTGGTTTTATGCCATCACTGCTTTTATATAACAATAACACATCAACGGATATTGAAAACTATATCATCATTGACTAAATAACTTGAAATTATGCATGTTTATTTGCATACTTATATGCATTCACTTTCCCCACAACACTTTTCCATTTTCTTTATTGATTCTTTTTTAATTTTCTCCCTATTTTCTAACAGCAGCTGGCACCAGAATAGCTTGCAGAAACAAGCTTCCAGAGGTCATGCCCTCTCTGGGAAAGAATTCTCCATCATTTGAGAAAAATCAGGAGTCTCTATAGTTCTACTTAAATGGCTATATTCTTCACTATAACAGATCTGTATCCATTCTGTAGCACAAATAATCGGTGTGCAAAAAATACAATATACCAAGAGCATTCAAGCTCCTTATGTCAATATCTGATGACTCTTCTTACTTTTCATATTAGGAAAAAAATCCATAGGTAAAATAATAATGAAGACCAAAGTTCTCCTTCTTCAGAATATTGAATTAAGTATATGAGCTATTTCATGACAACTCTTGTAAGAAATGTCTTTGGTTACATCAGATCTGCAAGGAGAAGCAGTCACTAGGTTGTAACTTTCAGAAAATAAAATTATTGATTTGGAAAAGGAGAAGACAGACTTGCAAGTCTTCACCATCACTGAGTAACATTTTTAACTGGTGACACCTATTAATCAAAATGATTCTGTGTAGCAGGTTTAGGTGAAACAGGTCCCAGCTGTCAGAGACACACTTTCCTCTGGCTGTAGGTAAAATGTTATAAAGAGACAGTTTTACCACTCCAAATTTAAAAGCAGAAGCCTAGGCAATTTCATCTCTCATTAAATTTTAGCCCATAGTACAGTACTCAAAACCTGTGAGAACTGGGTAGGAATTTTCACAAGTCACTGCCTGAAATTTTGTGATCCACTTCTGAAAAAAAAAAAAAAAACGGCAGTATTATCTTTTCCCTGTCTGTGAATACATGTTGATTCTAGACAGTCTTTCAAGGCAATGCATCAGCAAGACCTGACATTTAATGTCGTGTGCCCAGGTGTTTCCACTTACAAAGCCCAGTGAGAATTTCAGATTGCACTATTCCAGTTCCAAAACCAGGCAAACTAATCTGAAGCTGGAATTTTCTATCAGCACAATTTAAGGAAAGCCTCAGCTCCTGTAGGCTTTTCTCACATGACTTTGGTGAAAAGCTTCAGAACAGCCTGGCTGTGATTCTAGCTTGGGTGTTTGGCTACACCAGCAGCCAAAGGAAGGTATGGTATGATCAGAATCACAACAGAACACAAGATGACACATGCAAGGCAGGATGAACTACATGGTTGTGATGCTACAAGCTTGAACTTGGACAGCTGAAGGTTCTTCTTTTCTCTTCCACCCCCTCCCTGATCAGCTAATGACTCCAGTCATGCCTGGGTGAAGAAAGGGTAGTTGCTCCCCTTTTTCCCAGTCACCTACAGTGAGGAAGCACTGCATCATCTCTCTGCCAGCCAAAAAGCAGATTTGGTATCTTGGCAGCAGTCCTGCAGCTGTCATTGACTCCTCAATCCTCAGCTTCTGGAAGAGACCATTGCCTTTTGCTTGCTGCTGCATCTTTGCCACAAGAAAACAACTTAATATTCCTTTAGAACAGGTAACATGCCTTGGGAATATGAACATGGGACATACCTTCTATGAGTCTTCTTGTGCGACACTTTCTGAAGACAACAATTATTATTGTAACATCAGTGCCCAGTTAGCTGTAAAACCATAATCAGAGTGCACTTACAAACGACATGGCATAGCAAGAGATTTCATGTGTGTCTTTCCTGTAGCAGTGAAAATGTTTTCATTAATGACTAAGTGATGGAAGAGGGAGGCTCCACTGTGTAACTTTGCTGTTGGAACTGAGCTGGGAAAGATGGGGAAACACAGTAACTTCAGAAGAGCTTTGCTGAAAATTACCTGTAAACTGAGATGAAAATACAAGCATCATGCCCCCACAGAAAGCTCATCTATCTTCCACTCTAGCATGCATGTTCAGTCCTACTCTGCTCCAGTTTCATCCCTTACCCTTGAGCACTGTCCCGTTCAAGGTGTCACAATGCCAGAGAGACACAAACACAAGTTATTGGAAGTCTAACCAACAGGAGATTATTTAAAAGAGCAATGTTTATTTAGCCCAGGTGGTATTGTCATGCAAATTGACAAGAGATCTCAATTGTTTTAAGTACCTCCTATAAAGGGGATGATTGAACAATTCCTCATCTCTGTGAGCAATACAGACAGGATAAGGCACGAAACGTTTGCATTACAGCAATGGAGATGAGGCATTGGGGAAGAATTTTACTTGTCTTCAATCTCGCTAAAGAAGAATCCAGGCAAGAAAGCCATTTTATTAATGGTTAATATTAAACATTTATCAGACTCTGTGTACATAGCAGCATATACTGTATACAGCAAGTCCTTAGTGTGATCATATCACTGGTATGGGTATGAACATTCAAAAAAAAGTCCAAAAAGATACTAAGGTTTTTATAAGCACTGAACAAACTAGGCAAAACATGCATCAGGAATCACAAAAATTAATTCACCCTACATGAAGTGGGAATTTGATGATTTCTTAAGAGTCCTTTCCAGACCCATAACCCTGTGATAATGCTATTTTGGCTTCACATCTATGATCCAAAATTATATGGAGTTTCTGACCTAATGGGACAAAAACAAGTACTAGAGATCTATTAGTACTGCAGCTGCTCACAGCTACAGCACCTTACACAACTGCTTTTGTGCAGGCAAGATAAAGAATGGTAATAAAATATTAAAAAACAAGATTATGAAATCTAGACTTTGGTAATTTTATGTCAGTATCTTCACTTGGGAATTGTTCTGCTGAAGGCATCTGTGTTGGGTGTAGGTGTGAAGGTGTCAGTAGTGGAGAGCTGCAGAAGTGGCTTCTGTGGGGAGAGGCCATGGGTTGCCCTGTGCTGGACACAGCTGATTCCAACAGACCCATGGTGGAGCAGATGGATGTTTCTGAAGGAACCGTGATGTCCACACCAGTGCAGAGGGAAAACACGAGGAGGAAGGAGCTGCAGTGAGAAACTGCTATGTACTGACCACAACCTTTCACCCACCTGAGCCCCGTGGTGGCAGGGTAGGAGAGCTAGGAGTGAATTGAGTTTGGGACAACAGGGAGCAAAGGCATTGTTTCAATGTTTGTCTCCTGTTTCTCAATACCCAAATCTGTTTCAATTGGCAATAAGTTAATTTTTCCCAAGCCAAGTCAGTCTTGCTCACAATGGTAAAGTGATCTCCCTGCCTTTACCTCAACCCACAAACCGTCTCATCCTATTTCCCCCCCGTCAAACTGAGAAGGATGAGTGAGGGGCTGAGTGGGCAGCTGGCTGTTAGCCAAGGTTAACCTGCAGAGTATCTCATTAGGTAAGAAAACTACTCATGAGCCTTCTTTCAAAACTCCCAAGCTCAAGCTTTCATTTAAAGCTCAAAGGAATGCATACTCCAGAGTCAGAAGACAAGTGCAAGCATTGTGGGCGTATCTACAGGTCAAAGCATCTCCCAAGCCTTAATAAATACAAATGCTCACTAAGACAAATCCCTCATTGCCATCAAAATTATAATTTTAATAGTCATTCTTATTTGTTGTTGTTGCGGGGGGAGGTCCAAAGCCACATTGGCTTGTGAGCAGTTGCATAATTTCTATTAGGAAGAAATTGCCTTACTTCAAAAGGACAATCTTAGCAATGCTCTTAGAGGCCATTCTGGTTTTCATCCACTTGCCATTAGCAGGTGATGACCATTGCTGCCTCATCAGCTTTTTCCCTACTTGTGTTGGCACATTTTTCTGTAAACGAAAATTCCCGTGGGGATTTCATACTGCTGAGACAATTCAGCTAACTCAAACACAAGATGCACTGAGAAAATGGAGTCTGAATTGCCTCATTTACTCGTAAGACCTCACTTTTCCAGGACTGCAATTATTTACCTTTAACACAAACTAAGAGATTGTGCCCCAAATGTTGCTGAACCACAAAACCAGGAGAGTTCTGCATTTCTTCTTCCAAAGTTCAGCCAGCCAAAAAGAATAAATAATGAAGCACACAGGTTTCTGCATACACTAAACAGATCCATTAAAGGAGATTTATCTGCACCATTTCCCTTAAATTACAATCATGCCCTACTTCTGTGCAATTTTCTGTGTTTTGTGAAATTATGTTACTGGCCATCTAATCACTCGTGTGGTGGCACTGTAATGGCAGGTTATGAAATACACATTGGGCCAACACTGGAAGTCCTGCTGACTTGAGAGTCCTGCAGCAAAGTCTGAATAATGCTAGATGGCTGAAGAGATGGTCGTGTTACCTGCATCGTTACTCAAACAGAATAAACTTTACCTAATGCTCCCTTCCACTATTTCCATTTGTTTCCTGAAACAAAAGCATGTTCATGTAATTCAAGAGTGAGCTAAGCAACAAATAATGTAAGAAGCAGGAGGAAGAAAACTCTGGTCTGGTGCTGTGGTTCTACCTTTTCTCTCTCACAAATTCCACTTTGCAGGGGACAAATACACTGGCACAGCACTTTTGTCCCAGTCCTTGTCATCCTGGGAGAAGCTTTATTTTCTAGTGCCATGTGCCTTCTCACTAGTCCTTTCTGTAGAGCCATTTCTATGTGAATATTCAGATACCACAGAATGCTCACATAATTCCCACATAAATAAAGCAATTATTTAATCATACATAAGGGATTTATTACCCTTGAGCAACCTTTATGTTTTACTAAACAAGGAAAATTCTCTGGTGTTTCATTCACTTGCCTGAGCAATGATATTAAAGAAATGTTTGGAGAGAGCAAAAATCTCACTCAGTGAATGTTTATAGCTCTCCAATACTGAACTTGTATAAGCAGACTTAATCTTAAAATCTTTACCCAAGTGGCACAAAACTCAATCAGTTTGGACCACATCACACATTTATTCTTACAGAATAATCTAATTATTCTACTTTTACTGTTTCAAAAATTAAGATAAATTCCCATACCTGAATTTTATCATCTCTGCAATACACACCAGACCTTATTAAAAACATGCACTATGAATAAAACTGACTTGTATGTTTAAATTGGGACGAGCTCTAAGAAATTCCAAGTCTTCCAAATTATTCTGCATTCATGGCTCACTATAGTTTCCTGGTGCCTGTACTTCCCAAACTGCTTTTTAAAAAATGCTAGCTAAACAGCATTTACTCATTTTTAGGAAAATCTAACACTAGCTTCCGAGCTCTGCATTTTCCCCAGTAAGAGCAAAAAGTGCTTTAGAGAAGCTGAGAATGAAGCATGGGCACCACAGCAGCCAGCTCTGCCACACCAACAAATGAATCCAAAGGGAAGCTGTTCATTTATTTTCCATTCAGGGGCAGCTCTCTCCAGCCAGTGGGCAAGGACAGGTTATGTGAACAAAAGGTTGTGCATTTCTTTCAGGCCTTAAGCAAATTTCAGACCTTAGCCAAATACAAGCTACCCAGGAATTTTACCACTGTTGCATACAGGTTTTCTAAGGAGCAGTGGAGGATAGCCAGTGTTGGGACTTGGGTCTTTCCTGCCACTAGAGCCCAGCACTCTCAGACTAAGGACTCTTCCATCTTAGTTTGAAGGATGCAGCTGCTGCTGTTTCTGCTTGCAGGTCCAGCCATGAGCAAGGCTGCACACACGCAGAGACAAGGACACAGAGCAAGCAGTGCCTTTACCAGCACACACAGACACAGCAATCCACATACATCCATCAATGCAGACCCCTCTGATCTCTTACCTCCAGCTGAACAGGTCCAAAGCTCACCGGCAATAGAGTCTTCTGCACTCTCCAGCTTCACAAGGACACTCATTCATAGAGCCCTCAGACATTGCCATGGCATTTAAACTCATCAAATGCCCATGCCTAGACCCTGAGACTACTCACCCTTCCACTGGCTTATACCTGGGCTCTCTCCCTCTACTTGCCAGCTAATCCAGCCTGATGTTTGCCAATGAGTTTTGTCAGTGAAGTTTGCACACACACAGAGGGATCCCTACAGCATCTGGTTGTAAACACACTGGCTGCTCCATGGCTGGCCCCAGATCCTAGAGCTCCTATGACCCACGGCCTCCTCTCCAGTTGTGTGTGTCCAGATCTCCCAATAAAACACATCCACACATGCTGATGCAGCACAGAAAGCAAGGTGATGCAGAAAATCATCAGAAAAAGTTTTAATAAGAAGATAGGATAGACTACAATGATGTGTCACAAGGCTGTCAGACAACAGCACTGGTCACATGAGACCATCCCCTTTTATCTCCACTTCTATTTTTCCATACATGTGCACATCCACCTTGGCCCTTTCCTTTGCTCTCATCTCCTCCCAAACAATGCACCTGTAACAACTTTTCCCCATCAGTCCCAGTTTTGCTACATCCCTACCTATAATTAGTATTCTGGTATTACTTGGATCCCCTACTGATAGAGCATGGTGTGCCTTGCAGGGTTCCTCCCACTACTCCCTTCAATTATATGAGAGGCTTGACCACCTTCCCCTTAAACTTCAGTGAAATTCATCCACCTTTCACAGCAGTCAGCTGTAAATGTTGTCTTCTCACTGCTACTAGCATTCAGCAATTTCTTCTATTGTGACCAGCAGTTCTTCATGGGCTTTTCAGCTGGCAAAGCCTCAGGCCAGGGCCTGGACATCTGCCTGAATAACATAAGAAGGTTTAATTCCAAGAGAGAAACAAAATGAAGTGCATACATTATAAATTACCATGGGTTTAACACATGGCAGTGCTAAAGAAATTTAACAGCTAGGATGCAATTCATCTACCACAGCCAAATGTTTGGTTCCAGGTTTCATAGAGCTCCAGGTCCTTCGAGGAGACGCTGGGCCGCACGGTTCTGAAGGCACTCTCAAAGTCCACAAAAGCGATCGGCCGCACTTGGTCTGGCATGATGGTTGTGATGTCCATGGACTGGAGACTGCGGATAGGGCCCAGAGAAGCTTCTTGACAGAGCTGTGTCATGTCTGCCCCAGAAAACCCATCTGATTTCTTAACTATGAGGTCAATTTCCTCTTCACTCAGTGAGCAGTGCTCCTTTGACATTAGACGGGTAACAATCTGCTTCCTGGCTGAGGCTTCTGGGAGAGGGATGTACAGTCTCTTCACCAGTCTCCTTCGGGCAGCTTCATCGATTTCTTGGGGTCGATTTGTTGCTCCAACCACTAGAATACGATCTTCAGAGGAGGCTCTTGCTCCATCTAGCTGGACCAGAAATTCAGTTTTTATTCTTCTCGACGACTCGTGCTCCCCCTCTCCACGCAGGGACAATAGAGAATCAATTTCATCGATGAAAATCACTGCTGGCTGTTGACATCGTGCCACAGCGAAGAGCGCACGGACCATCTTTTCCCCCTCTCCTACCCATTTGGAAGTCAGAGAAGAGGCACTGATGCTAAAAAAAGTTGCTCCAGACTGGCATGCAATGCACTTGCCTATAAGAGTCTTGCCAGTCCCAGGGGGGCCAAAGAGAAGAATTCCTTTGGGAGGACCACGTAACCCAGTGAAGATGTCTGGCCTCAGCATAGGCCAAACTACTATTTCCTTTATAGTAGCCTTAGCAAATTCAACTCCAGCAATGTCATCCCAGTTGACCACAGGCCCATGGTCCATGATTTCATGCATAATGAGTTCAACCATTTTGGGTTCTATGTTTTTCAGCTGTTCATCCACAGGCAGCAATAGATCTGTTGGTCCTCTTGTATGAGGTTTACACTGTGCTCCTCCATTTTCATTTCCATCTTGTTTTGCAAATGGAGGAACAAATTTGCCAAATGCACCCCGAGACCTGCCTGCACCCAGTGATTTTTTTACACCTCCATATGACGAGACTGCTGCACGCTGGGGTAGGTTTTGAGTCTTCTTTTGCTGATCCATCCACAGCTTTTCTTTTGCAGTTCTAAAACCAGGAACACTGCTCTCTTCACTTCTGTTTCTATGCCCAGTAAAACTACTGGTTTCTGTACTAGTGGAAGGCTGGCATGGAACAAGGCTAGGAATAACTGTGCTGCCTTCATCAGCCAGGCCATAGAATGTTTTTCTTTTCCCAGAATTTGCAGACCATGTAGGTACAGCTGACTGGTTGAAAAGAGACACATTTTGTCCATCACAACAGTTACCTGACATTTTCAGAGAACTACTACTTGTAGCTTCTTTACTTCCAAACAGCGGAGTTGCCTGGAAACCTGGATGAACCTGTTTGCTTAAGGAGGCTGAAGCAGCAAGAAGTGTATCTGAAGTTTTGGACACAGGAGGCACACTGCTTTGAAAAGACTTTGAACATGAGGGATGCTCAAGAAGATCTGGTCCCTGACTTGCACATTTTGCTGGGCCAGCACAGGGCTCAGTCTCTCCGGTACTGCCGCAGACACCGAGTTTAGGAAGAGCTGGAGCAGTAGAGGCACTGACCCCTTTATCAGCTTGTACACAGGCATCTGTCGGTGCCATCCGAGAGCTCTGGAAAATTTTGCCAGCCTGCATCCTCTCTTGCACACACTTTAATTCAAACACATTATCTGTTGTCAAGGCAGATTGCCACTTGTCACTGTCATTTTGCTGACACTTTGCCAAAGTCAAAATGTTTTCAGCATAGTTATTCAAGCCAGTCTCGATGTTGTCAGAGTCAATAATTGCAGAGTATTTCTCTGCGTATTTTTTAAACAGGTTGGCAGCACAGACCTGGGAGATCTCGGAGTTTGCCCATGCATACTGAATACGCAGGATTTTGGCACGGTATTCATCTGCCTTCTGTCCGGGTGTGCAGGTGCCAGAGGTAATAGCAAAGTAACTTTTCTGCCAGTCGCTCAGGTGCACAGTGCTGCGGGCGGGAGGCTCCATCACTGACACTGGAACACACAGAAAGTACCTGCAGTTACAGAATGCACTTCTCAGCCATTTGCACTGGCTGCTTCCTCCCTTTCCTAAATATATACACACGAAAACATAACACTATTTGAACTGAGATAAACAGTGCAGTAGATCATGAAAGCTACTTGGGCACTCTGGACACTTCATCATTCTCAAAAAACAACCAGCCTTGTGGTGTAAAGGTATTTACACTGAGATTCTCTTTTCTTCCTTGTTCAAAGAAAGAAAAGAAGAAGAAAAAAAGGGGGGAAAAAAAGAAAAAAGAGAGAGTTTGCTTCTAACTGGAGGTCTCCTGGGGAGGTAAGTAGACTGCAAAGAATGGTAACAGATGGCCAAGCAAAAACTGGCCTTGTTACATGAAATCACCAGTGCTTTCACTCTTACTTGACAGAATACGGCACAGTGCAGAGGAGGACAGATTATGCACCGCTGTCAGAATGATTTCATTTATTACAGTGATGGTAATAAAAATGAAACAATGAAGCTAATAAATAAAACTATATGCAAAGTCTCTGAGGGGAGGTAAAAGTGGAATGAATAAGCCTGAATGTAGCAAACTTTCAGAATAATAAAAACATTTACATATTCATAGCAAATGTTCAAAACTTTTTATCTCATTTAGAACGCACCAGAATGTCCCCATTTTACACTTTAGGGAAACAAAGCTCTTGCAGGTTTAAAGCAATGTTTGTTTCTCAGTTTTAGAGAGCAGAATTTAAATTCCTTTAGACATTTTTTTACTTAAATAGGAAAAACAACATTTGGCTAGGAAGAAGCATTTTGTTCGACTTGAAATGATTTGCTCACGTTTATGATGTATTTTCTTTCTCTGCAATGCATAATGTGCAGTGATGCTGCTGGCAACATCGAGAATTCGTGATTTCAGAGGAGACACTGGCACAAGTAAAATTAAGAGAAACCTACCACTGCCTCAACAGGGTTTGCAGAAAGTTCTTAAAGCAGTAATTCCAATCTCCTCATCTATCCCTAAGGGACATCATTCCTCTTTTAACTTCAGTATGTACCAGCAAGCTCCAGCCAGGGAATACTTAACCAAGAACTGCTAAGGTGGAGGCCCATATGTTTTGCACTCCTTCCAACAGAATACCAGTCAACTTGCAGCCTTCTTCTGAATCAGCTACGGGCTATGTACGAGCGCAGATGAAGGTGAAATGCTCATCTGAGACTGGGGAGACAGAGCTAAAGGAATCTGGGGGGTGTCCTCTCCAAATTATTATGACAGGAGGGGTTACATGCACAATCAATAATGAGGAGGTAAATTATTCTGGTTTGAGGGGTTTTTTTTTTACTTCAGCCCAACTCTGCAGAACTGTTTATGAAGTAAAAATAGATTTCACATGCAACTCTAGTGCCTTCACATGCAAATCCAATTAAAACAAACAAAACAAATCCACAAAAATCTGACTTCCTCGGAAAAATTACTGCCAACTCTTGCACCATGAGAAGTCTAACTTGTGCCTACAGGCTCCAGTTGAAATTTACATTAAAATCCATCTGCAGCTGAGTGACAGGTGAAGAGGAGACAGAAGGCTGCAACCTTTTATTTCTTTTTTCTAAATAACCTACTAAACAGCTGTCACTGTGCACATAACTTTTTTGTCACTGTTGAATCAAAAATATTTTAGGCGGCATAAAAGGTAAGTTGAGAGGAAGTTTAAGAGCAGGCATGAAGTATTTCCACAGATTTACATCATTCACTATACAAAATCTCAAGTTCACCACCACTTCCTAAGGATTTAGCAATCACCTTCGTTGCAGAACTGAGGGAAAGGCATAACAAGTGAACAGTGGTAGCCAGCTTAAAATTTCAGCTTGCTTTTTCTTCTTAAGTATGTTCTAGCATCATATTCTCTCTCCCTATTCTAAACCCTGCTTGTTGTCCTTATAGACTTATTATTTTGCCCCAAGAGGCAGCCAAATGCATAAAGCCAGGCAGAACTGTTCCCAGACGAGCACACCACACTTTCACAGAACCATTAGGGTTGGAAAAGACCTCTGAGATCATTGAGTCCAACCTATGCTCTAACACCACCATGTCAACTAGACCACGGCACTAACTGCTACGTCCAGTCTTCTCCTTAAAACAGCCTTTCCTTTCGCGTGACTGCCTGATGTCGGAGGTTCATTAAAAAAAAAAAACACTAAGGAATTGCT
>NW_008680164.1:543-798 GCF_000695815.1 Acanthisitta chloris | reverse complement strand
TAGAGCAAATAGCATAGCCACATGGCAGCCACAGAAACAGACCCATGAGAACATTACAGGAGATACCAAACTTCTACAGGTCTTTTCACTCTCCAGTTACCAATCATGAGCAAACCAGACTCAGCTTGTGTTGGGGTCCTTGCGAGGGACGGACTACAGCACACACCAAGATGATGCTCTGATAGCCAACTTTATTTAGGGCACCTAACAGTATTTCTAGTAAAATGTCTCCCGTCCATGCAGCTACGCGCTGAT
>NW_008680164.1:0-220 GCF_000695815.1 Acanthisitta chloris | reverse complement strand
TAGGCATTCCTTTAACCATTGCTCAGGTTACAGCTCCTCTGCTAGCCAGGCCCCAACGTATCCCCCTTTTTCTTTAAAAACTATAGCTAAGCTACATCACACTAGCACTTACATATATTGTAATGAACACACTATAATTAATAATGATAGTAAAACAAAGATTAAAACTGGGGCCACCCAATGACACAATTGAAACAGCCACCCTGTCAATCCTAAGCTT
>NW_008680163.1:0-6482 GCF_000695815.1 Acanthisitta chloris | reverse complement strand
CCCGGGGCGGCCGCAGCCCCAGCTCCGCGCTGCGCTCCCTGCCCGGGAGATGCCCCTTCCCCCGGGGCGCCGAGGGGACGGGACCTGTTCCCTGCGGAATTCGGCAGCAAAGGGCACTCCCGGCACCCTGGCCCGTCCCACGTGCGTTCGAATAATTCCGTTATCCCCGATGTCCGTGAACGAGTGACGTTAGCAGGGGCAGGAGACTGGTCACTGCAGCGGCAGCAAGGCAGAGAGGGCAGCGGCTTCTGCTTTCTTGTCCTCCCTGAGCGCAGACAGCACATCTATAAATTGGACAGTGATTTTAATTAGCAGAATTATTGGAGAAGGAAAGGCTCCTCTACTGCTAATATTTTGCTGGCCACAGACACTGCAGAAAGGTTCACTGGAATGGCAAACTGAGAAGCTGCCTGTCACAAAATGCAGTAAAAACAGAGACAATGAAGACAAAGCAAGTCTGGAGAAGTGGAAATTAAAACGCTTTGGCAGTGATGCAGGATTTATTAATGGACTGAGGGGGCAGATTGTTTTTCCTGAAATCACAGTAATTTTTTATATATAAATACTGGTGCCATGCACAATGTTGGTATAAGTAAAGAACAGAGACAGGGTGCAAGGTCTGTCTGTAGCAAATTCAGCTGGACTAACAGGAATTCAGCTCCCCCCTCACTATCACTTAACAGAAAACCTGAGAGCTAAGGGGATGAGGTGGTCCAAGGGAATGAGGCAGACCTGGAATCCAGGTAGCTTCTGTCCTCACCTGGTCTGTCTCCTGCATTATGTGGGCCAGGAAATGGCTCAGTCATTTTCCTTGTTCTACAGCTTTGCAATGGGTTTTGCTGCAGCGTCTCTGTGCCTGCCAGTCTTGCCTTAAGCAAAATGATGAGTGACTGTCTTATGCTTGTTTCCTTCTACTCTCCTTGGAGAAAGGAGCCTGTGCAGCACTGTGACAGGTTTTGTAAGGCCTGTAGGGGTTTTTTGCCTTCTTATATGTGTGCATGTGGCTCCACTTTTATGTGGAAGAATGGGAAGAAAAGTACCTTATCTTGTGACTGCAGGTAAAGGACTGCTGGGTGGCCACTGGTGTCACCGGGCACGAGCTCTTCCCCTGCCCAGTGCCCGTTCTGACAGCGCTTCAGCATGTTTGTCAACAGGAGTTAGGTTTTTGCTCTCAGCCGACCAATTATTGTACCCCTGCTTCAGTGGAAGGAGGACACTCTGCAGGGTATGCTCAGACCTTTGCAAACCTGACAGCTACATTTGCCTTCCCCAGGGAGGGGTAGCAGTTGCCTCTCTTGCTCAGTCACTGAGCACCATCACTGCTGAGCCTCACATCCCCTTCAGTGCAGAGCACCTTTTGGCAGGCAACACTTGCAGAATACATTCGACAACCCACCGCCACGGTGTGCATTTTCCAAGCAGGCTGCAGAAACATGCTGTGACTGTCACTGCGTATTGAGAGGCAACAGATGGCTCTCACACATTTGCTCCTGAAAATGCTTCTCCAGTGGCTAGATCTTCCCTTGCTGATCCATGCTCTCAGAGACCTTAATTGCTATTATGAATTAACTTGATTTGTTATACTTGTGTCATTTGCTGTACAAAGAAACTGGAAGACATGCTCAGGACCTGTACTGAGAAAATGTACAGGGAGAAACCAACCTTCGCAGAAGGACCCGCAGCCTGAAACCTGGAGCCTGCACAGAGCCCCAGAGTCTGGTCCTCTACTGCCTGTCACAGGCTCTGGACCTAACGTCAGGTGTGATGAACAGGTGAATGTACTGAGTGAGCAGTGTCCTGTCCATTGGCCATGGTCCCTGCAAGACACACGTGTGCACCTGATGAGAGGTGCAGGAGAGACACCCCAGGAACACAGACAGAGCTTCTACTCATCACATCATGCAGTGAGTTTCCTGGATTTTTGTGATGTGTGCTTTGTTCACTTTGTACCTATCTTCTCTGTGGCATTTGTCTCGGTCTGCAATGTCTTATTGCCACAGGTGAACCTCTAAGCTGGGACAGAAATATGGTACTCCTTATATTTTCTCACCAGGTCTAGTCTTAAATGTCTTTTTGGATTTGTCAAATACATGACAGAGCTAAAACCTTCCAGGCCAAACTGCAGAGTATTGCTAACTGTGAACGCTCAGAGTTAAATCATTCAG
The DNA here is from genome assembly GCF_000695815.1 of Acanthisitta chloris. NCBI lineage: Eukaryota > Metazoa > Chordata > Aves > Passeriformes > Acanthisittidae > Acanthisitta > Acanthisitta chloris. The sequence goes on along the minus strand of NW_008680163.1, from coordinate 4,317 downwards.
CCCCAAGTGTTGTGTTATTTGATGGCTTCCCCTAGAAGATAAAGAGGTGGAAAACCAGTAGAGTTTGAACACATGCAGCAGAAAAATATATATATATAAATCAGCAGCAATTAGGAAGGTTAAAAAAAAAAAGAAAGATAAAAAAAATCCCATCCAAATCCCCTTTCATGTGTCCAGCCTGTTTACATTCTGAGCTAGAATAGTGCTGATCTGACTCACTGCTGGCATTAATGAAGTTTCCACCTCTGGGTGAGCTATTTAATTTATCTCAGCAAGCCAAAGCTCATTATAACAGTCCATAAATGCTATCAGATGAAAGCAGCATCCTTCAGCAATCTCGGGGATTAAAGCAAGGAGGCATTCTACTGCCAAGGCTTCTGCTGAAAGACTGCAGTGGGAGCATGTGTGTTAGAGGCTGAGGAGGTACACTGCCTCAATTACTGCTGCGGATTTCTCTGTACTGAGACAGTGATCTGGAGCCTCTGCAGCACTCCTCTGGAGGTGAGCAGCTCCCTTTCTTCCCTCTCTCTCTCGCTCCAGACCTCTCTCCTTAGGGTTCATCAGGCCTAGCAACAGCTGGAGAGACATGGGGGGCCTGGGGGACTCCACAGGTTGGCCACAATCAGTCACTCTTGTGCAGGGAGCAGGAGGCTCCTCTCAAGGGCAGGGACTTGTGGCACAAAGTCACACAAAGAGAGGAGGAGGAGGAAAATGTCTGGTTCTCTCCTCTTGGGTGTAGAAACCTCCTTGCCACACACGTCCTCTCCCGTGCTGGATCCAGTTACTTGAACTGCAGCTCCCAGCGATGCACTGGCCTTGTCCTCACCTCACTCTGGGTGGAGGCAGTGCAGCACTGACGCGTCATTCCCATTGCACTGGCTGCCAGGGCTGCCAGCGCAGCTGTGGCTCTGTCTGCAGCTCCAGCACACTGTCAGGGTGAAGAAGTGGGCCCAGCTGGGTGCTCCCTGGCAGAGCTGCTCAGAAAGATTCTCCAGCAGTAGAAGTGATCTCTACTACCTTCATATTTTCAGTTTTGCAATTCTTTTTCATGTGGAGAGTGGTGGAGATGGGGAGGGCAGGGGATGGACATAAATCCTCAAATCATCAGTTTGTTTTCCATTTAATTTAAAACTGAACTGCATATCCCAAACACAAATTGGGAAAAAAAAACAGTTTTCTTTTTAAAGCCCTCCTTTCAGCAGGCCCAACAGAGTAAGGTAGCACATGCCTGGGGTGAGCCAGGGGTACAGCAAGCAGCTGGTGCTGCTGGAGCACAGTGGTGCTGGAACCTGCCAGGCACTGGGGCCCTTGGACGGCAGCAGAGATGTCAGTGGTGCAGAGAAAACCATCTCCTGCTGCAAGGCACGTCGATGCTGCCTGGTCCTGCAAGCTGTACCCCTGAAATCCACGACAAGCACACTGAGGCAAGTCTGTGCATTTCCAGTGAGATAAGACACGCTGACTAGATAATGGGATTCTCATGGATGCACAGCATGTGGATGTGCTAAGTCTGTGATTTTAAGACTCTAATTGTCAGTAAATTATTGGTGCTCAGGGCAACAGGTTGAAGTTAAGGAGAAGGATTCTCATTTCACAGGATTTCTTCAAGGACTGCAGTGGAGAAGGTGCCTGCCTCCATGGGAGGAAGCAGTGGGATGCTGTTCTGTGCACACCTGGAAGCTGGCCTCGTGGCAGTCACTTCATTTGTTTGTGCTGCACATCTGCAGTCTCTGCTTCTGGGCCTGTGCAGGGGAAGAGGCTGGATCAGCCACAGCCCTGTGCCTCGTAGGAATGATGCTCTGTGCTGGGAGAATCTCCTCAGTCTGCTGGCAGCGTGAGGAGTGAGCCTCTGTTTACTGAACTTCAGTTACCACTTGACAACCACCTCCATTGTCTCTGTGATCAAAACAGCGGCACAGAAAACTGCGTCTGCGAGTGGCAGGTGTGTCTGAGGGGCTGTGTCAGATCTCTTCCACCTGCTGCTCTACTTGTCAAATCTAAATGTAATTTACTGTGATACAGGCACAGTGTCAGCCAGGAGGCACAGCATTCCTGGTACATGTGATGCTGCTGGGACATCTCATCTGTGTCTACCTCTCTCTGCATCCCAACACTCTGCAAGCGCAGGTGAGGGAAAGGCTAAACAGAGGCAGGAGTAATCTCTCTCTTGAGTTCCCAACAAACCCAGGTAGATGAATCAAGGTCAACACTTGCTGTAGATGCAGGCTACCAAAATATACAGCCCTGAAAGGATGTGTGTGGGCCTTGGCACCCTTTGGGAGTTGACCACAGCCTCACAACCCCTTCCAGAGATGACCCCTTGCCCTGGCCTGAAGATGGGGGTGGGGGGCTGGGAGCAGGGGGGCTTGGGGAGCATGGGCAGCACCAGCAGAGCAGAAGCAGGGAGATGGTGGCACCAGGACAGGGCCAGAGTGGGAGTGGGAAATCCCAGCTCTGAGCACCTTGCCTGTGGTGTGGAGCCACCCCATGTCCATCAGCCAGCCCCTGGCCCTCAGTGGAGTCACAGGCAGCCTCACCCTGCAAAAGAAGACTTCCGTGGGCCTGGGTCTCTGTGATTCTGTCCTGAGAGAGCCCTGGGAGCAGGCACAGGCAGCTACGTGCTGACTGGCAAACCATTGCCAGGCTTCTCTATCTCCTGCCTGGTCATTGTTCCAGTGTCCTTGAGAGCAGAGGAGAGGGAATGCTAGAGCTCTGTGCAGAAATAAAGGGAGGTGGAACAATGGGCCAGGCAAGGGAACTGGCACTGCTCCTTCTGCAGCACACCCTCGTTGGCCCCTTTCAGGAGATCAGGGTGGGCAGCAGGAGGCTGGAAAAAGCAGGAAGGCAGCTCGGGGTTCACTTGCACGAACTCCAGAGCAGCAGCGAGCCAGAACTGACGTTAAACCTGCCGCTTCAATACAGTGAGAAAACTACTCCAGTAGGACACAAAGTGAAGCGGGTAAAGATTTACAGGGAAAATACTAGTGACTGAGCTGATAAGGAAAGATTGATTAGAAACACAAAAGAGACAAAGGAAGAGCGTCCTGCCCAACCACAGAGACCTGCCCCTGTGCAATCTGCTCTAGAGCTGGACACAGCTAGAGCAGTCTCACAGAAGAGGAACCTGACTCCACAAACCTACTGCCTTCATCCATCCCTCTCAGCCTCTGGCGATCATCCACTTGATCTCTGGGGTCTATAGGGCACCCTCCAGGCCTGCATGTTTCATCTACCACAACAGTCCTGACAGCCATGAAAATAATTCACTGTAATAAGGAAGGCCAGGAAAGCTCCTAGGAAGAGCAGAAGAAGACAGGGGATTGTACTTTGACTTCTTCCTAATTTGTTGTGTGGGAGATGCCCAGACATCAGGAAGGCACATCTGTATTTCTCACAGCTGAGCAATAGCAAACAAAGGGTAAAACTGGACTGTGGTCCTGTCATGCAACTGGACATGAGTCTCCTCCTTGTTCCCACTGGAGCCACCCAAACACCCATAAATCTGCCACACATCAGAGCCAGATGATGTGCAGCCTGCCCCAGCTCTTGCCCTCCTGCCTGCTTTCCTGCCTTTGTGCTCTGCTTCCTGAGCAGATCCAGTCACCAGCAGCTCCGGGGTCAGCCTGGCCTGGAGCAAGGCCCCACAGGACACAGCCAAGGTCACATAGAGCTCCCGTCGCTTGGGTCAGCAGGCTGCACTGTGGCTGCTGTGGCACACAAAGCCCTGGAGATCGCGAGCCAGCCAGAGCTGGACAGGTGCTGCCAGAGTGCTGGGAGTGCCCTGCTTGGCTTGGGAATTCCAGAGCACTGGCATGACACTGAAACTTCTCCCATACCTTGATTATCCTTCAAGTGATCTGTGTTTTCTGTTTGAGGGTGGATATTTTTCTGGTTTGGGGCCTCTTTGACTTGTTTGCCTGAGGCATCACCCTGCAGTGGCTGCAAGTTGTTAGGGATGAGGATGGGTTCATCAAGAACAGGCAACTGAGGCGTGGATCCTACTTTGCTCCACACAGAAACTGGCACCGAATCGGCATCCCCGATGGTAAGTGTGAGACCTGAGAGCCAGACACGGACCTGAGCAGTGGGTTCATGGAGGGGGCTAATGTTTGCTGGCAGGAATAGAGGCTGGATCCAGCGATCTGTCTGAGCATGCTGCTTGATTTATTTGACTTTAGTTACAGGACTAGAGCTCTGCTCTTTCCTCCAGCCCGTGCGCAGCCCGTGCCTCCTCCCTGCCGCCCGCAGCCATCGCGGAGCCGTGAGCAGAGCGATGCCCACTAAACTCGCAAGTGACAGGATTTGCGCACAGTAAAC
>NW_008680162.1:0-8451 GCF_000695815.1 Acanthisitta chloris | reverse complement strand
TAATCTGCTCCATGATCTTGTCCAGCACAGAGGTAAGACTGACTGCTTTGTAGTTCCTAGATCTTCTCCTTTCCCCTTTTTAATAGGGGGTGTTATATTTCCATTTTTCCAGTCCTCATGAACTTCACTTACTGTGTACAGTTCTGGGCCCCTCAGTTAAGGAAGGATATTGAGGTCCTGGAGGGGGTCCAGGGAACAGCAACAAGGCTGGCAAAGGGACTCGAGCACAAGTGCTATGAGGAGAGGCTGAGGGACCTGGGGTTGTTTAGCCTGGAGAAGAGGAGGCTCAGGGGAGACCTTATCACCCTCTACAACTACCTGAAAGGAAGTTGTAGTCAGGTGGGGATTGCTTTCTTCTTGCAGGCCACCAACAGGAGGACAAGAGGACACAGACTCAAGCTCTGCTGTGGGAGGTTTAGGTTGGATATTAGGAAGAGATTTTTTTACAGAGAGCGTACTCAGGCCTTGGAATGGGCTGCCCGGGTAGGTGATAGATTCACCATCTCTGGTTGTTTTCTAGATGAGAGTGGATGTGGCATTTAATGCCATGGTCTAGCAACGATGGCAGTGTTGATATCAATGACCCTTGAGGTCTCTTTATTCTATGATTCTATGATTCTATGATTCACTTGGCTGCCATGATTTTTCAGAAATGATGGAAAATTTCTTAGCAACTTCAGGACCTGTGAATTAATCTCATCTGCTCCCATGGACTTGTGCACATTCAGATTCCTTAGATGGTCACAAACCTGATCCTCTCCTATGATGAGTTTAGAGCCTTCATTCTCCGAGTCCCTGCATTTGCCTTTCTTGACTTGGACAGTGTGGCTAGAGCACTTGCTGTTGAAGTCCGAAGCATGGAAGTCATGGAGAACCTCAGCCTTCTATCTGTCTGTGGTAGCCAGGCCTCTCATGTCCTTTCAGAGAAGGCTCACATTATCCCTAGTCTTTCTTTTGCATGCAATATAACTACAGAAATCCTTCCTGTTATCCTTAATATGCCTGGCCAGATTCAATTCTATCTGGGTCTTGTCTTCTCTAACCTTGTCCCCTGTTTCCTGTGCTATTTCCTTTTATTCCTCCCAGATCATCTCTCCTCTTTTCCATCTGTTTGTTTGTTTGGCTTTTTTTTCACTCTGAGTTTGCTCAGCAGCTCATTATCTACCCCTGGAGGCTTGCTGGCATTTTTGCCCTCTTTCGTCCTTGCCAAATTCATTGCTCCTAAACTTGAAGGAGGTGATAATTGTAATTCAGCCAGCATTCTTGGGCTCCTCTGCCCTCCATGACTCTATCCCATGAGCCTCTACCAAGCAGGTCGTTGAAGAGGCCAGAGTCTGCTTTCCTGAAGTACAGGGCAGTGAGCTTGGTGCATGATCTTCTCACTGCCCTGAGGATCTCAGACTTTACCATCTCATGGCCACTGAAGCTCAGGCTGCCTTGGAGCTCTATGTTTCCCACCAGCTCCTCCCTGTTGGTGAGCTTGAGGTCCAGCATGACGCCCATTCTTGTCTTCTCCATCACTTTTGTAAGCGATTGAGATTTCTTGTTTGTAAGACACTTTTTGTCTTTGACATATCTGAGGAAGCTTCAGGATTGCCTGTGCCCTGCCGTGCTGTCTCTCCAATAGAGAGTGGTCGAAATCCTCCATGAGGACCAGAGATTGTGAACATGAGCCCGCTCCTATCTGTCTCTAGAGAGCTTCATCCACACCACCACCCTTATTGTGTGGGCTGTAGCAGACCTCTATTATGAGAACCCCTGTCCCTGCCCTCCACTTGATCTTGACCTATAAGCTCTTGACTGGGTCTTCATGTTTCCCCAGGCAGAGTTCCATACTCTCCAGTTAGACATTCACATAGATGGTTACAGACCCTTGTCATCTTGTTAACTTATCTTTCAAAAAAAGACTAAACCCTTCTATTCCACTGCTCTAGTCATAGAGCCATCCTACCATATCTCTGTGATGCCAGTTATATCATACCCACACAGGCATGCATATGTCTCTAGTTCCTCTTGTTTTTAGACTATTCTACATGCATTTGTGTATAGGCATGTGAGCTGGGCCCTGGATAAAACCAACTCATTAGCTGGAGTATCCCAAATACCTTTGCATTGTTTTGGGTATCTATTGCAGGTGTTGACATCTGACCATCAGGATTGGGGTGGATAGGTGCCCTCCACCGACAAACCTAGTTTTTCACTTCAGTACACTGAGCACCATGGGCAGAGAAGGGCCAAGCAGGAGACATCACACAATTGATTAGACTTTTCAGGAGGAAATGGTAAAGGAAACATAGTTTTATTGGTGAGAGGAAATTACCTCAAGAGACAGGGTACGAGCAGAAAGAATAAGACAATCTTCTGTGCTTATAGCAATTTTGTTCTCAAAAAAACCCACCCCAAACCCCCAAAACATTATATGTGTTTTCCTGCAAGGGAATGCTATAAAGAACAACAGGACAGGAGTCAAATGTAAGACATGAATGTGTTTGCACTAGTAGAAACTTTCAACATCAGTGAATTCTGTGTGAGGATCTTGAAACAATCAACAGATGCTTTTGTCTAGGGATCTTTTGAGGGAAAGAAATCGTTAAACTGGGAGTCACAACTTCGGGTGTCTATATCAGCTGAAATAAAAATTCTGTAAATATAGGATTGATTTGCAAAGTTACCTTTGTCCCATATATTTGGAAAACTTAGAGAATGAAGACAGGTAGGCAACACGTGAAACAGCCCTCAATAGACTGGTTTGGAAGATGTATTTCTCTATAACTGGTTTGGAAGATGCACTCCAGGCTATAACTCTCATGAATTGCTCAGAGTATACAGTTCAGTCTCTGCTGCAGACACAGTGGAAACACTTGAAATCTATAATAATTTTCTTGTTGATAAAGATATTCTGGTTTTAAACTTCTTGGTTTCTTGTTTTGGGAGGAAAGTGAGTGTGAAAATATTGAACTTGAAATTTCGGATTTTTGACCTGCTCATTATTCTTATTGCTCTTTTATATTCATTCTTACTTAATTTATAAGTTAATGATGAAGTTCCTTGGTGGTTACATTGCACAGGCAGACAAGGAGAGAAATTCTTTAACCTCAGTATTAAAAAAGTTGGAAAAAAGGAAAATATTATTACTTGGATTACTGATAAGGAAATTAGATTAAACAAAGTAATTTAGAGAAAACAATCCAAAAAGCAGAATTGTAGCAGAAGAAGGAACTATCTGTCATAAATTCTCCTCAGTACTCTGTCTTCAAAGAATCTATTTTTATTTTTTATATCTAAATTAGCATTTGTGACACATAGCCAAGCCCAAGAAGATCCCTTCATTGTAACTGAAACCTGAATGTGCTTGGCTGCTCCTTCCCATATCAGCTCCAAGAGACCTATGCCATAAATCGCACAGGGTTGGAAAGAGACCTTTCCTATGCACCCTATAATGCATGGAGTTACCTGTATTCAGTATTACCCTATCTTCTTTTAATACAAAATTGTATTACTGAGTAACAGGAATTCATGAAAGACAGAGAGGAAAAGAAAAAAAAAGAGAAGAGTCAAGGTACCACCCCATTTTGTAAACTGAAAGGACTTCAACTAATGCTTCATAAAAACTGGCTTAATATACTGTCATTACAAGGCTTCAGTTTTTTGACGGATTAAGTGCTATTAAATCACTTTGCTCTGAAGGCACTAAAAGGTTGCAAGATGAATTAGTTCAGCTCGTCTTAACCTACTCCTTGAATGTTGATCCACTTAGAAGAGAGGAGAAAGAAAAAGAAAACTGAACTGGAAATTATGACCCTCTAAATGTCTACAGGATGTGAAGCTGTGAAGAATGACAGTGCCTTGTCAAAAGCAGGCAGATGGGTTTTTATCAGCTTGCAGGGCAATTTTCTTCCATTTTTTTGCCTTTTTTTGTTTGCCTGTTTATTTGCTTGTTTGGGTTTTTTTGGTGGTTTTCTTTTTTGTTTGATAGACTGTGATCTATAATGTTGCATTCTGCCCTTTAGGAAGAATTTTCCAGTTGAAAAGATCAGCAGGCGTAACCTTACCTACTTCTCATGACATGTGCTCAGGTTTGATGCAATAATTTTTTTTTAACAATACAGTGGTAGAAAAGTGGGTTTTTTTAGTGGCTGTTTTATTAGGAAAAACTTCCCTTCTGATGGGGACTTCCTATGTGTTTTGGTAAGAATGGCATCTTATGCCCGGTGATAGTTCATTTTTCTGTTTTTCTCAAGGCGTTTATACACTGGAAACAGATAAAAGCTGCAGGTGTGTATTGTTACCAGTACTTTTCTATACAGACTGATCACTCTGCCCTCAGTGAAGTCATTCCAATGTTGCAAGGTCAGTGTAAATAGGATCAAAATTGAATCCTTGAAGCTTTCAATAAATTACTGATACTATGGCGTGGCGTCTGCCTTTGGGAATTGTACACTGACTCCCTTAGGGGTTTAATTTCACCCCCAAAGGCAGAAAAAATCAGTACTCAAGAAGACTTTTTCCTTAGTTCACCCTTCTGAAGCCTAGTAGTTGTCGATGGCACATTGTGTTTCTCTACCCAGAGTCTGAGAACAGCAGGGGATCTTTACATTTAATAAGCCATGAGCTTGGCGTCTGCCTTTGGGAATTGTACACTGACTCCCTTAGGGGTTTAATTTCACCCCCAAAGGCAGAAAAAATCAGTACTCAAGAAGACTTTTTCCTTAGTTCACCCTTCTGAAGCCTAGTAGTTGTCGATGGCACATTGTGTTTCTCTACCCAGAGTCTGAGAACAGCAGGGGATCTTTACATTTAATAAGCCATGAGCTGCATTTCTTCAGCACAATTGATGAAGAAAAGATGGATCACTGACCTTCACTTTTTGGATTTCTTTACATTTTAATGGATGAATGTCATGACTGTCACATCTTTTCAAGGTTACTTTTTCCATTTTCTTCCTCAGTTTTTTCTTTTCTTCCCATTTTGTGAATCTAAGGCTTACTTCCTATTCCTCACTAATGACTTGATCTCAATAGCTCGGATGGCATCGACGATTTTTGTGCTAACTACCTTATTTTGTAGCATAGAGCAATCCTGACTTGGCAAAGTACTTAAATATGTCCCCAGCTTTAAGTGTACAAAGAGTGAGAGTAGAGTCAATGGAAGTCATTTTGACATGCACTTGAGTACTTTTCTGTATTGGGTCTTCCTGTATATTAAAAACCTGTTGATATGACAGCACCTCTCTCTCAAAGCCCTTATTGATTGTCTGAATCAATCTTTATCACAGATAGAGGAGTAATCAGGTAAACAAAGAACCACTGCATACTCAGTCTGAAAAATGAAATACACAAGGATTTTTTAAATTATACAGCTCAGACAGCTTCAGTTCCCTCTTTAAAAAACAGCTCAAGTGCTCAAGTAAGCAAGTGTACATCAACTTAAGAGAAGCAAATTTATAATAGCAGTGTAGGAGTAAGGTGAGATCAAGGACAATTCAAGGCATAACTGTTAACACTGGCACATGAAGACTTAGCTTCTAAATCCAGGTGTTCCAGTAAAGCTACATTCTGATCCCAGTTTCCAATAACAGGAATTCACTTTGACAGACATTTTTTCCCTTATGGAAACAACTTGAACATAAACCCCCTGTTCTCTAAAAGCAGAGCTTTGCTCACATAAAGAAAAAAACAAAAAACAAAACAAAAAAACAAAAAAAAAAAATAAAAAAGGGTGGAGAGTTATAAAATATGTGCTGAAGGAGGAATAATTGCCATGAAAATTTATCATTTCAGTTGCTTACTAAAAGGAGATATTATGAACAGGAACAACTTGGGGAATAGATGATTTCCAACTGTATTATAGCTTCTGGTAATAGTAACATTCACAACTTATTTATTTTCTCAAAATAGACTAACACTATTGAGACCTGTTTCTTTGAAAATAAATCCTTATATATTGACTCCTGTCTCCTAGCAGACAGGCAAGCATTCACTCCACTGTAAACCTGAATCAGACTTTCCTAACCATAGATTAGACAAGTATAAGGTAAAGTCATGATAAGTTTATCATTCTCTGGCCAGTCATCACCATAGACAAGAAAATAAAATTATTGTTTAACAGCACTTCTAAAGGGACAGATGCTTTTGCCTAATCATGAGACTCAGTTGTAACTCTTTAAAGGCTTTTCTTTCCCTGTTAGTTTCAAAGGTCTTAGCTCTTTGTCTAACAGTATGTAATTTGCCGCATATTTTACAAATTTAATCACTTGTAAGTTGAAGTAATGTCAAAGACATGCATGCACTGAAGATTTCGTCCCTTAAAATAAAAATAAAATAAAAAAAAAGAAAAAAAGACTTTTGCTACTAGAATTAAAGATTTTTTTGGGGTGAGGTTGACCACTTTTTCAAGAGAACTGTAGATCTTCATTTAAAACTAAGGATTTCCCACTGTGGAATTTTAAACTTTAATTGAAAATGATGGGTTTGGTCCCAGATGCCATTTAAAACAAAGGAAAAACTGTGTTTTGATTTGAAGGATGATGGCTATGAGTGTATAAACCACCACGAGGATATATTTTGATCAAAGTGCTGATTGAAGAGAGTTAAAATGTTTGTACAGGGTCAGCCGTAGGAACAGCCATTGAATGAAATCCCCTAAGACCTTATCAGAAAGTTCTGGTGAGATACATATGAAGAAAGCCTGGGGTTGAAGAAGATAAATGAGAAAAATTGGGCAGTTGCACTTAAGTAGGATGGACACACCTTGTCTGGGTTGATGTAAGCTGCTTCTCAATGTGGTTAATTTGCATAGCTGGTGTTCTATTATGGTCATATTGACCCTTGCTCTGGTTCTGGGCTACCAGAGTATGGGTCGGTCTGGGTTACATAGACATTTTCTGAGGTGAAGATATTCTCATGGATTAATTAAAAACATAGATAATATCAATATTATTTGTTCATTTGCTCATCTCTTCAGCTGATGAAAGTGAGATGGGAGAAAGAAATGGAAATTGCTGAATATGCTGAATACCAGGAAGAAAATAAAAGCAAATACAGTTTAAGTTTAATACAAGATAAAGAAAAGGGTAAGAAGCAGAGGAAAGAAGGACAAGAGAAAGAAAAGTACATTTCCTGTGGCAACAAAGAGGTTAATAAATGCCTGGAATCAAAGACGACTCTGCCACTATTTTAGTCTCGTCCTTTGTGTACTGCTATCAGCTGATCCTATGGCTGGGAGTGATAATACCATCTCCAAATTGTAATCCTATTCACAGACTTCTGTAAAGTAGTTGGACTCCTCTGTCCAGAAAGTCTGATGGCAATGGCCTGTGAGAATTAAGACAGACAATCTGGGGTTGCTAGTAGTTGCCATTTATGAAGAGTTCAGCTTAATTGCACAAGGTGAGTGAAATGAAAGAGAGATGAAACTCAGACTGCAAAACCAGGCACCCCTAAAAGGTTTGTATGGATTTTTTTCTGTAATTTTTTTATCACTGAAGATGATCACAGGACCTAAAATCCATAAAATAGCACAGATTCCTCTATGTTTTATAAAAAAATCCAATTCAAACAGAGGATATGCTTTGCAAAAGCGGAGTCAACAGCATTTACCGCATTAAGACTTTCGTGTGATCTTATGATTGTATGGTAAAGCCAACATATAAAATGAAAATAAAATTTACTTAATTCATGATGCAAGTTTTGCCCTGCTATTACCCATTTTAATGTCCGCAAATATTTTATTTTATTTTATATTTCTCCTTATAATCACTGCTACAGAAATTCTGAATTTTGACAGATATTAATTTGGTGTTTTAATCCACTTTGGGGGAAAGCAAAAAGATTTTAACAAGTAAAATTAAGCTTGCTTAAATATTTCAGGTCTTTAAATGAATTCTACTTCTTAAAAATGGACATAAGTTCAGTGAATAAAAGAGAGATTGATTTTCTCATTAACACTGTGAACATTTGATATAGTGTTTTTGAACATAGACCTCTGAGCCAGGTAAATATTAGTCAACAAACAAGCTTTATGAAAGATTACATACAAGCTTGCATGAAAACTGTCCATTGCCTTTAAAAAGAACATCTTCATAATATTCTTCCAGTGATTAAAATGCTGCAAAGTAGCACACAAGGGGCTATGATAATCACAGCAAATCATGGAACTAGGGGCATGCAATGCAGAAAAAAAAAGACAAGAAAATTGTTTCCTAGAGCTTGAAGCGACTCATTTCTTCAGGTGAGAGCTATAGGGAAAACTGGCGACAAAACCACTTAGACTAGCATTATTATTTAATACACACTTAACAGGGAATTACAGTGGCATGCACTGTAATAATCTGCCCTCAGGGATGAATTTTATCACCACAGTGAGTTAACCACAACAGCTCATCCAGAAATGACTCTGTAGTGTATCACAGGTGTCTTACAGGTGTATATTGTGCTGGTTTGAGCTGAAGTA
>NW_008680161.1:70002-91575 GCF_000695815.1 Acanthisitta chloris | reverse complement strand
AAAAGAGAATGTTTATACAAAAAAAAACATTTCCTTTGCCAACAAGTTTCTGTATTCCCCTCACTGTTATTAGAGACATTTGTGCTCAAATCAGAGCTCCCAGCCCTGCCTCTCCTTCCATCTGAGCCTACACAGATTGCATAATCCTCTGTTTGTGGCATCATCATATGTTGCTATAGAGATAGAGAAACGTCTGTGATGATGATGATGTCAAATCGCTCAGCCAGATAATACCAATACCAAGACAGAGAGGGAGAGGGTCTATAAACAGAAGCAAAGCATCATCTCCAGTAGTCAGTAAAGAGAAAAGGTAATATTATTTATAGACCTTTAAAGGTAAACAGATGTCAGCTCCAAACTGGCGAGACTTGAAAGCTTTCTCTAGTGTGAAAGTTCCCGGCTCTGCTCCCACTTTCAAAGGCTTCGCTTCATCAACATGACTTCTTCAATTGCTCTTTTATTCAATGGGTTCTATAAATTTGAGAGACGTTATGATGCTGCTACCCTGAGAATGCAGCAACCCTATGAATGCTGTCTGTCTCATCTTGTGGCTATGTCTGGAGATGGACTAAGATCCCTTACTCAGAAGCAATATATATTGCTCCTATTCAGGACATCAGGCAGGTTCAAGCCCAGATGCTCTGCTGTTCTTCTAGAGAGCAACACCCAAAATCTCTGTGGCAGAGAGCTCACAGGGATGGCAGGGAGATAGAGACAAGGACGTGGTGGAATCCTCACTCCCAAGTACACACAGAGATGTCAGAAATGCAGTTTTCCTTAGAAATGAAAATGTTTCTGGCTCTTGGACATGGAGACCCTCACTGTCAGGCTTGGTTCCAAAGCTTACCCTTGCTGTCCACCCTGGAAGTCCCCAAAATTGCATTGCAAGGCCATCCCAGACCACGTTTGGGAGCATCCTGCCCAACCTTCCAGGGAAGAAAAGTCTGCCAAGCATAGCACCTGAAGGCAAATCTGGATCCCACTGTGGGAGGAGACACAGAGTCTGAGCCCCCACTGCTAAGGGAAGGCAGGTAGGCTGGGTGGGTGGCTGTGGAGGCCGAGGGACTGGCATAGCTCTGCCTGCTCCATGCCACATCCAGACATTTGTAGGTACCTTGGTGTGAGGGGGGCTTCAGGCTGGCAAGGGGTGTCTGTGTTCATATGAGCCTCCACCATTCAGAACACAAAATATTTCAAGGCCTCTTCTTAGCCTGGGGTTTCAGGACAACAGCATCCAACCTGTGAGACCTATGGGGGTGGCTTGGTGGCCACCAGCACCAACAGACACACATGGAGCTGTCACAGACCTCCCCTGCTCCGAGCAGGTCCTGCAGCCACCACCTCACTGCTTTGGGATCTCAGGCTTCTGCCCTGATGTACAAACTTAGGAGCCACTTTGGTCTGCAAATATCAGTCTGAAGAAACAGATCTGATTTCTCACTTATATTTCATCTTGAATTTCTGCCTACATCCAAGTTTTCCTCCTAGCCTTTCAGCACAATCAAAACACAGGTTTACATGACAGTTGTAGGAAGCTGATCTGAAAGACAAATATATTTTACAATTTCTCTAAACAGGAGAAAAGAGTGGCTTGGTTTCTTTCCGCCCCAGACTGTTTAATTACCAGGGTATCGTGGAATGCCTGCATTGTAATAAAACTCCAATGTGTATCCAGGTACCAGGGGATTTATTAACTTGCACTCAACACTGGAAATCAGCAGCAGGGTCAGATGTGCCTGGTGATGATGACATCACCATTTTTGGCAGCTTTCTCCAATGAGTGTTGAGTGAGGTAATGTCCCCAAAATTAAAACTGACAGCAGGATTAATAATGATAGATTCTTTGAGCCTTTTCTTTGTGTTTTAAATTGGTGTTCTATTTCTTCTATGAGAGGTTGCCAAAAGATCATCATAACATTCACCCAGCATTTCAGCACTAAACTGGTAAGCGTGACAGCGACATCAGCCAATGATACAGGGTGAGTAGGTTACTTTGGGATGGTTTGGTCACATGTGGGCACTGACTGACTGTATTTTCTACTGGAGATGGACAGGTCTCATGGCACCAGACCAGTTGCTATCCTCACTGACATGCCAACATTCACCTCTGGGTGTACAGCTGGAAATAACTCACAGGGATGTGGTTGTCAGCAGCTGAGGGAGACAGTGCCTGTTCCCTGCAGATTTACATGGAGTTCAGTCAGAGCAGGGCTGTGTCAGTGTCCTGCTTCAGCCCTTTAAAGTGTCTCCAGTGGTACATCAAAACATGCCTGATGGTCAGGATCATTAGGCCCAGAAAGCCACGGATATTTTCAGATTTTGCAGGTGGTTTAGCCTCTCTGGCACAGGAGGGTTTCGATTATTTGTTTTTTGAAGTCTTGCAAGGGCAAAGGAAAGGAAGGGAAACCCAGTCTGTGGCTGACACCCTGTGATCAAGTTCCCTCAGCCCAATACCTCAGCAGCCACAAAGCAATGTCAAGAGTAGAGCATATGCTTCAGCCAAACTGACCCAGTGCAAACAGGCCTGGGACCTGCATACACTTAAACATCTGAACCTGGCCTTTCTTTCTTGCTCAATTAAACATCAGATGGAAAGGTCTTCCTTGGACATCCCTGAAATCTGTCACAGTGGCTAACAAGCATGCCATCAGCACTAGGTTGCAGGGATACAACAGACTTTGGACTTTCCACGCAAAATACACAGAGCATCCAGGGTCCCACTTTCTAGGACCCTCTTCTCCCACTGCTCCCATTACCTGAGCATTTTGCTTCCTTAGATTCTACTTAGCTTCATCTCTTGACATTTCTCTGGACTCTCTTTATCTGCCTTGCTCCTTCCCCCCTTGCCTGCATTCTCCACTGAGACCAACACAGCCAAACAATAAAGCCTGAATACAAGACTAAGTTTCAAAGACAGATTTCTTATACGAGTTTGCCAAACTGGCCAGAAGGAGACTTGAAAGATTAGCAAAGGCAAGTACCTGGGTTTTTCCTGTTAATCATATTCTGTCACAGCAGCAGATGGAGGTGACTTGGGTATTTGTACCATCTATTGACAAATTAAATCCTCTGATGGTCGTTAGGCACTAGAATGAAGAAACAGAAAGTACTGGAACTGTTTGGATCTCAAATAGCTTATATTAAATAGTATTTACTACCCCTAATAGTCACCTAGCTGAGATAAAATCCATCTCATCAGTGCATTACTCTGCCTGAGCACAAGCTGTAGACCCGAGCATTTTTATGCACTCTAAAATGCTGTAAAAGCATTTTACTATATTGTCTTTGTGCGTAGGTGGATGGTACAGTGCACAGAGCAGTCCCTGAACACTCTCATGAAAAAGGCAGACCCCTGTAGGCCCTACAGTCCTTGAGTTGTCCCCACCCCGTGCTCCATATTCAGGAGCAGAGACATAGTACCTCTATATTGCTAAGTCAAAATGAAAACATGGAAATCTGAAATAATGATGGAAGAAATGAGCAAAGTTTTGGTCATTGTTTAATTTGCTAAGAGAACAACCCCACCTAAGATTCTTTCTGCCAACTCTGACAAAGTGGCCAAAGATAAAGACAAATATGCCTCAGAGATGGAGCACAGCTGTTAAACTAACAGTGAAGGGGAAAAAAAAGTGCACAATAATTTAATTAGTAGCTGTGCCCATTCCATGTTTCTCCCCCTCAATGCTATTGGTGACAAACATAGTTTGAGATTTTAATTTTTTCCTATGCAGATGTTGCCCTTAGAAAGTCTACTAATAACCTCGTAGAACTCCTGTTCTCTAATGATGATAAAGTGGTCTAGTTAATTAAACCTCACAACTTTTCTGAAAGCCTCAAACTAAACAGTGCAGCAGCCTCCTTGCAAAACACAGCTCTTCCAAAAATGTGTTTGTGGGTTTTGCACAGCCACACTCCCACTCTGTGTTCATATCAGTCGCAAAGGAACCTCAGGGAAAGGTTATGTACAAATTGACAGAAAATAATGCATTGGAACTGCTTCTACTAAAAGGTTTGTTGAGGTTATTTTCAAGCAATAAACTGCCCTTTTATCAAAGCTAAAATGTTTTGCAAAAATTATTGTGATTTCACCTGAATTTCAGCAGAAAGGTTTGTGAAGTTCAGTGTGGACTAACTCAATAAAAGGGGAGAATATGCAATCAGTCCAGACCCTGATCTTGAGGTCTGAGTTTCATATTGCAAAAAACTTGGAAAGATTACTTTTCATGTCAGCACAAAAGCATCTCAAAATTGCAAAATGTGGTCACCAGACACAGTTGTAGTTTTACATCTAGTTCTATCATCAGGCAAGTTTGCATCTGCTTTATATTTCCCTTTCAGGTAGTGGAGTTGATAGTACAAGTAATTACAACAATAATGCTTCCAGTCAGTACCTGCTTGTAACAGCCCTTCACATGGTGTGGACATGGAGCGTGGCACATAGACCTTTGAATCGACTTCATTAAGAAATGAGCATTATATTTGCTGTTAATGCTCTGCTACACTGCCCATCTTTTTCCTCTGAGTAGGAAAATCAACAAGGTTTCACCTGTGATGAGACCCTTTAACCAAGGTTAGTGCACTGCCTCACTGCATGGTGCCCATCTAAGGACTCCAGAGGGGTTTGCAGTAGGACAGATCAGCCCATGGTATTGCATTTGGTTCTTTCAGGCTCTGATTCAGCAGATTAATTAAAGGACAGTGTGGTATTAGGGGAAAGAGGGTATCAACAATCCATTGCACACTGCCAAGAGTCCAGACCCTCTCTACCAGACTTCAGCTCCTGCATGGAGTTTGACTGCTACATTTAAAAACACAGCAAGCAAGAGCTCCTCTAGGATAAAAAGGCTGATGCAGACCTACTTACAGGAATATGAATTTTGGCAGCCAGAATTCATACAACCTACTTAGGAAGATAACAAAGAATCAAGATCTATCTTCACATAGGGTACCAGCTTCACTCTTATTAACATTGTGGATCCTGTGGTGGTTTCCTTCACTCCCCAAACCACTAATTTAACATACAGTACTGTCGTTCTATGTGGGGGGAAAGAGAAATTCTTTCTTCCTTCCTGTTGGAAAACTCTTTGGCAGTAACGCTTGGATTGTTTTCTTTGTAAATTATATTCATGCTGTTTTCAAGATGTTTTCCTGACTTTATTGAAATTTGACCAATTTAACGAGTAATGTAGAACTTGTTTCCATGTTAAAAAACTCTCAGAGCTGCTTGGGAATAATTATTAAAACTTCCATGTGTGCAGCAAAGCCAGTCATTTCTGCAAATAGAAAAAAAACACCCCAGTCTGTAACAGAAGGATGTTGCTCTAACAATAGGCAAAGTAGCACAAAACCCAAGGCCACCAACCTTTGGAGACCAGGGGCTGGACTGGCTCTGTGCCAGGAATATAACACTCACACCTGGTTTTCATGCCAAGTTCCATTTCAAAAAAGTTTTAATCACAGATAAGGGACCAATACAAAGCCCTGAAATCAATGGAGAGGCTCATATGGAGTCTAACGGAACGTGACTCAGGCTCCAAAGACCTGATGTCTCACACAGCCATTAATGCATGCTCCAAACTCCTTCAGCTCCCCTTGAACCACAGCTTAGGGGGATAAAGGACTGTGGTTTGCTGTAAGCCCTGCCTGATGCAGGTATATGTGACAGGTAGAGCAGCTGCATTGTCTCTGTATGACAGCTGCATCCAGCCCTGAGAGGAGGTGTCTGCCTAAATACTTTTGGTTTTGCTAAGGATGGATGTTAAACCTAAGTGTGCACTCGGAGGTTTGATGGACTTAGGGCCCACAGTCACACACAGCTCCTTGCTTCAGAGCATTCATCTCTCTCTTGATTTTTATAATCCCTTTGAGATCCAAAGCATAGGGATTCCCTTTGGATGGGCAGTTGCCAAGTTTCACCCATTGAACCAAGGAACTTACTACCAGCAGCTACACATTCTTTTCATGATGCAATTTCCATGGCCATCTTTTCAAACAACAGCTCTAACATCATCCAAAGCAAACCAGCAGCTGCAGTAACCTCCTAAAACACCCAGCCCACTCCGCACAAGCAATGGTAGCAACACACATTTCGTACAGCTGCGCCAGCGTTAAAAACTCCAGCTAACTTTTTTCCATCACAACCTACTTTTAATTTGTGGCAGCAGTGAAGCTGACCACACCTTCATGCCCCCAAACCCCTCTGAGCTCAGCTCCCTCCACAGCTGTGTGAAGGCAGCGATGCCAGGGAGGTGCCTGCACCGCAGACCCTCCTTGGGATGGTGGGAGGTGTCCCTGTTGTTACTCAAGCAGAAAGCCAAAGGCAGCCCTTGCTGGTTGTACAGGATGCGAGGAGAGTGTTGTGCACATGTAGTTTACAGAACTGAAATACAGAAGCTGACGTTTTTATGACTTTCATAATCTTTGCAGTGAGCAGCGCTGCTGCACTGTGACAGGTATGAGGAGAGACAGGGACGGCGTGTGTGGGGAGCAGCCACGTGCTCAGGCTCTTCTGCCAGTCCTTTGGGGACCCTCTTCAAACTTTGAGGCCAGCTTACACAATGAATGCTCACCAGCTTATAAGAGACATGAAAACCTTACAGATTTCTAGAGCTATAGGTTTTGTGCGTTATTTTCCCTGGTGGCTGCAAACAGGTTCACGGGGGCACACACATGCATATGACCCTTTTTCCTCCCCACCCCACCCGTAGCCTCTGAGGGCAGCTTTACCAGCAATGCTTCTCTGCAGCTGCCTTTGAGGTCCTGCTTTCTCCACAGGATTCCCTGTAACACCTGCAGTCCTCATTGCAGATGCAAGAAAAATACAACTGGAGGTTTGGGCCACCAGAATAAATGACTAGACATCTAAATCAATGGCTAAACAAGTGCATTTGTGAATTTATGGGCACTCCCTGCTTTTAGCTACTTCTGTGCTGTTAGTTGGCTCAGCAGCTCTGAACAAAGCCCTCGTAACACTCGTGTTTCCTCAGCATCAATAATCCATCCCACCGGGGCAGGCTGTGCCATGCCGCAGTGAACTGAGCCGCACGGGGTGTCACTCTGCTGCAAGACACTGCGAGGTAACAGGACTAGATGGGGCTGTTGCTGCTGTGATGGGATCTGGAGTGGCAGAGCAGAAGCTCTGCTCCCAGGGAAGCACCCTGGCTTCATCCTTCTGGAGGCTCAGATGCATAAGTGCCTTCTTTTTTTTTTCCTTCTTCTTTTTTTGACACCCAACACCAGAATAGCTACATCTGCCTGGCTGTTGCTAATTCAGGATACATTTAAGATGATTTTCATTAAACACCTTTCAATCAAAAGGATGAGAAGAGTCTACAGCCATGACTCATGGAAGTGGCTCACCCAGGCGGGATGGGTGTTCAGGGAGATCTGCTCTTGCAGGGAGGTGCAGGATTCCTTTTTCAGTGCTCCGTAAAGAGGTGAGGGAGGTGGAGCTGCCAGAAAAGGTTATACTTCCTTTTCCCAGCAAATAGGGCCTGGATTTTGCAAGGAGTTCAAAGAGATGGCACACACCCATTCACTTCCAGAAGAATTTGGCTGCTTTGATGCCCTTGAAATCTGCCTGCCTTAATGCCAGGCAGATGTTGGCAATGTCATCAGCTTCTCCACTCATGTACAGTGCCTACCCCTTTGAGCAGGCAGCAACACATCTTTTCCACATACCGGAGGCTCAAGGATAACATTTAGGAAGCCATTCCACCTTTGCAGCACTCAGCCTGTGGGTTCACTTCAAAGCCTGAGCACAAGAGTAGAAACAGGTATCAAAGACAGCTTGAAAAGGAAAGGTCCTCCATCAGCAGAAAAGCAGCAGCTGAATGCGCAGCACACCCTTAGGAACACAGCAAGTAGCAAAAAGCAGTAAAGGTATTGTCCTCTTAAGATTAAAGCAACACATCTTATAGTGTTTTTTATTAAAATGCAGCACTGCTTCAGTATAAATGGCATTTATACATAAAAGAAGGTGATTTATTTACCCTCCCTCTCTCCAGAGACACAGGACAATGAGTTGGTTGGAGAACTTTGCCTGGTGCTTGCTTTCACTTCTGGCTGATGAAATGAAAGTGTATCTGTGTCCAGATGTTTGTTCCCTGTGGCTGAATGGAAATGACAGGTAGGGAACAAAAAGGCTTAGTTAAAGCTAAGGAGTTGTGGGAAAGTAAATGCAGTCATGGATGGAGGACAGTAGAACTCAGTTAAAACCATCACATCTCACTCTTTACTGAGCATTGTTCTGAATCACTGAAATATTGGTAATCTAAGAATATTCTTAGATTTGTCACCTAACAAACAAAACCCCAAAGGAATTCTTTGATTTTATGCTTTGCCACAAGTTTCAGCACACAGCTCCTTGATTGTGTGACAGCTCTGGGATTTGTTGCAAAATTCTCTGTCCACTTATAAGTGAATCTGCAACATGTCACAAGCTCTTAAGGGTGAAGTTTATGAATCCATAACTAATATTTTCAGCATTCATTCCTTTAGCACAACGTAAGCCCTTAAGAAGTTCAGCCCGGGATGACAGAAGTGAACACATGCATAGTAAATTGTTTGGGTAGGGAAAAAAAATAAAACCCCAAGCTTTGAAATTCCCCTAACCTAGAATAACATAATTGCTTTAAATA
Organism: Acanthisitta chloris; assembly: GCF_000695815.1. Taxonomy (NCBI): domain Eukaryota; kingdom Metazoa; phylum Chordata; class Aves; order Passeriformes; family Acanthisittidae; genus Acanthisitta; species Acanthisitta chloris. Next base: position 82,936 of record NW_008680161.1, on the reverse strand, counting down.
TTTTTAGATTGCAAACTGTTTCTCTTGCAAGCACTTCAGAAGTATTATTCATGTGCATCTGTCTGTCTTTGCCATGGCCAGAGATGAAATCATTAAAAATATTTTCAGAATCCTCAAATGCTAAAGAAAACACCTTTAGGCAGGTCACATCACAGCCAAGGTGCATTTAAAGCAAAACACAACCAATTAAACAGATATTTAATGTTATAAAAAAACATCCTACCAACTGTAGCTATGAAATGTCCCTTCTGAATGGGAAAAGAAATTTTTAAAAATAGTCAGAGGTGCCCATGAACTATTTTTTTTTTTTAAGCAAAAGAAAAACTAGCAGGGCAACGTTTAATGTTCCTTTGCATCCACTCTTTGCTAAGGCTGCTGTTTGCTGAGAAACAGCTTGGCACACATTGCAAGGACAGGAGTTATGCAAGAGGACTAGAAATGGTCTGAATACCTGAGGGAAGACAGGCTCAGTCACACCAGCAGCAAATGATGTAGCTCACAAACCAATAAAAATCAAGGCAGCCCCTTCTCCAGCATCTGTAGGTGGGAACAGGCACTCAGTGGATGCATCCTGAACCCTCAATAACAGTGCTCTGTTTAAAATAAAGAACCTCAGAGCTGTTGAGGGTTTCTTGGCAAGAGGCAGGGAGGGTCTTTACTGCTGCATCTCTGCAGAGAGGCTGGGGATAGGCAAATTCCCAGCCCAGGGTGACTGCCTGCAGTTCTGCACATCCCCATAGCTCCCAGCCCAGGGAGCCACCCAGCCACACTGCCCTGGCTAAATTACCCCTGATATTATTCCTGGGGGTGTGAAGGTTTCCCCTCCTGTTTGTGAATCTAGGTCACCTGTGAGCAGTTTGCAGTAAAGACTGCTAAAAGTACATTTTCTTTATACATATATATAATTGACTTTACGAGTTGCATGGCAGGTTTACTCAAGTCACCTGATACCATTTTGCTACGCCCAAGGCATTTCAAAGACATCCCTCTCACCAAATCTCACTTCTTACAGGTTTTAATCCCTACTAGCATTTTGGTAAACAGAAGGGTTAAATACTCATTGCCAGCAACACTTATGGAAACGCTGAGGAAGTCAGAGCCAGGACCAAAGACAGATTTTCAGAGGAATTCTCTAAAACACGAGCTACAAATGTTACAAAGTTCACCAGCACTTGCTGTCAAATCCAAGCTGCTTTTGGGCAAGGCAGAACCTTGCACATAAACCATTTGCAGCTGTAAAAAGCAGCTCTGCTTGCTCCAGAGTATTCTTTCCAAAAACCAAAATGACTTACAAACATTACCATCAAGACTGAATGAAAAGGAAATGCAATGCTTGCAAGAATAATTTTTGCAAAATTAGTCCCGTTTGTGCAAATATTTACAATCAAGCTTAATTTTACACACACACTTCTACTAGAAGGTGATGAATGTACTCACCATTTATTGCTATGTGCTGCCTTCAGCGTCTGGAACATTAATTGGCATGAGAAAAGTCCTGATGTTTATAAGCTTTTGGAACTGCTGATAACGTGATAAACAAAAATGTTAAGGCAACTTCAGGAGCTAATCAAAACCCTGGCAGGTTGGGGAAATGTCAATATTTACAGCAAGCAGCCTTTCATCAGTTAATCACTTTTAACCTTCATAAACTAAGATACTATAGAGGACTTCAGGTTAATGTATGAACCCTCGATTCAATTAAGGTATTACAAAGGCAGTTACAAACAAGTAAGGCATCATGAAATGAAATACAACTGAATTTATCAAGGGAGAAACAGACCAAACAGGGACCAGAGAGCCTCAGCTCTGAGTGTTTTAAAGGAGGAAGTGCTCTGTGTAATTCTAAAGAAACAGACTCAGCATTAGTTCCAAATATTTTATTTCACACATAAAGCACAGTACCCAAACCCAAGCTAATAAAGAACAGACTTGTGCCAACCCTGGTGCATGCTTTTGTTATTGCATTATAGTTCATGAGAATTATAGTGCATAATTAAATAGAAAAAAACTTGAACCTGGAATTATAAAACCGTCACCACAAACCAGCAATTCCACTTGATATGTATTAAGTCATTACTTTTTCTTTTTCTTTTCTTTTTTTTTTTTAAGGAAAGAAAAGGGAATCAAGGAGGAGGAAAAGGGGGGAATAGAAAGAGAGAAAAAGAGAAAAAATTCTTTTCCTTGTAAATCATTAAAAATGCATGAAGGTTTAAAGCATGCCAGAAACAGCCTGTGCATTCATTTAGGAGACTACGCACGAGAAAATCCACTGCATTAAAAGCTAAAAAAAAAAAAGAGAGATTTTTCTAAAAGTCAGTATGGCAGAGAAGCCAAACAAGCCGAGGAGGAGACTGGTGGGGTGGAAATGCTCCAGGCAGGGAGAGGCTCCTTGTTCCATCCCCTTTCCTGACCAAAAGCATCAGAGGCCTCGAGTGCTGCAGCATTTGTGATGCTCCAACAGAGCTTTCTGAGTTTTATCTTCCAGAGGAGCTAATCACAATAACAAACATATGGATTATTATTCTTGCTGTTGAGTTCAGCTTCTGCCATAGAGAAACCTCCTGGTATGAATGGCTAATTTATAGAGCTACAGATGTGAGCTCTCCTTTGCACGAGGAATGCAGTAAGATACAGGAGTCAGACAGCAGGGCCTGGGAGCAGCAATCACAGGTTAAATATCTCTTGGACTCTTCCTACCTCCTGAAGGCCCTTCAGCTTGGTGCTTCCTGCCCTGTGAGAGGGAACACTTGCTGTAAATGATGTCCCAACTATGAGAACCCTGAGTTTTATATAAGTAGTTTATGGTTACGAAACATCAGACATCACACACCATTAGGGGACGATTTTCACCCCGCACAACGCTGGGCTCCTGTGGGACAGGGTATCTGACCTTGATGTGTCATGCTGTAACTAGAGAGAGACGTCAGGAGAGAAATGGCTTTTATTGTGTGGAGCTGGTTTGTTTGTTTTTTTGAAGTTTTCTGCGTCATCCTCTTTAAATTTTTAGAGTGAATTTATTGCTCTTGAAATCCATATCCCAGGGGCCTGAGTCTGCTCAGCACAGAGGAGAGTATATGGGAAGCAGTGCTGCAGCTTTCCCCTCGGTGTCTCAATCCTTCCTGACTTGCAGTAAATGCTTGGAGATTATTTTTTGTAAAAGAACCAAAACCAAACCTAACAGACAACTCTATCTCTCTTAGCACAGCAATGCCAGGAGATTCCAACCCTGATGCTTTTCCTTTATACACAGCCAGTCTGAGAGCACCATTCATTAGCTGTGAGGCACCTCACGGCTGGTCATCACTGGAACCTCCAGTCCTACTTGCCATTAAATATGTGCAGAGGGAGGGCTCTGTGCAGGATGCTCAGCTCTCTGTGTCCCCAGTCCCTGTCGCTCTGCAGGTCTCCAGGAGCCTGGATGCTGCTCCATCCTGGTCCATGCTTGAGCTGCCTGGTCTGTGGGTGATGCCAGCACTTGTACACTTAGATTAGAGGTAAAATATGGGCTGCACAGATCACAGGTGTGATCCAGTCTGGGGACCACCATAGCCTGGGTGTTTTCCAGGGCTGAAATTTCACAAGCCAGACAGAAGGACAAATTTCCTACTTTCCTGGTCCAAGTGGGAGTTAGTGCTGTGCTGTTCACTGCTCCTGACCAGGCGTTGCATAATGCCAGCCCTGCTGCATCCCTCCTAATGATGCCATTTTCTCCATAGGCAGGAGGCAGTCGAGTTTCGCCTAATCAGCAATTTTAGAGCTTTTGATTCCCACTCCTCCCCACCCCCTCTTTTTGTCAATATTCATTATAAATGCTTGAAGTCAGGGTTCCTTTTTAGCTGACTGTGCTTTCTTTGCCTCACCCCTTCAGGTGGATAGCTGACAAGTGACCACTTCATGTACAGGAAACTTTAAATGAATCCCAAAAGAAAGTATTTGTGTAAGAATGAAAGGGCATCCTAGGCTTCTGCTGAGTAATGGATGTGATAATAATTGTAGGGGAAAAGATCCAAACAGTTGGGTGTTGGTTTTTCCTCTTTCTGCAGCCAGGCTCTTGATCAAAAGATGCAAAAAGCCTGACAGTTGCTGGAGCAAGAGCTGCACTTTGATTCTGGGGCACGCAGGAAGAACGGTTGCCAACCTGGAAATCAAGAAACTGGCTATTGCTCCTTTGAACTGTATCAAAAGCTCATCATATTTACTTCTTCCAATTAACAAGTGAATTTATTAAGAGTGTAAACGAAGGGCTGGTAGCCAAGACTGGGAACAGACAGGAAGGGGCACTTTGCTAGCTAGAACCACAGTAACGCATGGCAGCTCAGCATCACAGCTGCCACCAGTCCCAGCCTGAGCCTCTCCCTGCCACTTGCTCTTAGACTCAGAGAAGCCACTGCTAGCCCAGCCATGGGTCACTTTTCCCCAGGGACAGCCTCTTGTTCCTGACATTCCATCAGTTTTGACATGAGGAACAATAAAACTGCAATCAAATGCCTTCCTCCTGCATGCAGAGGCTGGGGATCAGGTTCCCCCTGTATCTCTTACCTTCCATCTACCACTTTGAAGAGTTTGTTCTTGAATTGTATCTGGATATCTCAGAGTGGAATTTCATTCTTCTGAGACTTTTAAAAGCAGACTGGGTAAAGAATTAGCATGAGACAGGGAGCACACCAAGCAGCCTGCGGCTCACAGAGCTTTCCATCACTATTGTTGGCTCTGGGGGTGCTGCCTGGAAAGGATGATGCTCTCCAGAATGTGGGAATTACCCCAAGAAGCAATGGACAGCATCTGCCTACTTTCTGCTCCTTGAAGAATGAGGGCAGTCTTCCTTCTCAGCACAACATAGGTATGGATGTACTAGTTGAGATCCAGCTGGCATCTCACTCAAAGTGGCTGAAAAGGAGTTTCTTGGGAAAAGGCAAAAAACAGTATAGAAAGGGTATTGAAAAGTTTGCATTTGCTCCACATGAGCTGAAAAAAAATATGTGAAAGGGCAGATCAAAGCAGAGCCCATTGCTCAGTTCTAAGGACGGAATTCTGCTGGGGTTTACACTGGTTTGCTTGCTAAAGGAAATATCCTAGAAGCAGAATGAATGCACCCAGGAGTTAAATTAATATGTATTGTTCTGGGATCTAATACAGCTGATCAACATATATTCTTGAACAAGTTACTCAAATTCAGAGTATGCTCCAAACTAAGTAAAATTCTCCAATTTGCTGCAGCATCCTGGCACATATTTACCACCCTCATGCTGCTCAGGGTGCAGGAAACACCAAAGGTGCCAGCACATACTCATGAAACTTATGTAAAATGTCTGGAGAGGAGTTGTTCTTCTGCACCAGAGCAAAGATGCTGTTTCCAGGATGCTGTTAAAGGAATAAGCAGTGCCCTACACTTTGTCCATGCTTTCTGAATGAGATGTCCTGGCTGCTTAGCTGAGGAGACTGTCAACATGACTGATCACCCCTCACTGCCTCAGGAAAGGGCTTTTGTTTATATTTCAGGCAGACAGTTTTACTGCATTATATATGATCCTTGCAATTGTTACCACTATCTGCTTCTGCCCTAAATATAGTGTGAATGTTCCTTGCCCTTACCCTGGTGTCACTTCCATCCTTCATGCTCCCACTCCACGTCTCTTACACCGGTTCCAGAAGTGACAAATCAGTACAAATGCATCACTGCTCTGCAGGGCTTGGCAGTGAGGCAGCAGCGTGTGCCTGGGACATGCCTCCCCATTCACAGGCATGCTGGGGGATGCTGTGTCTTGGAGCTGAACAGAAACTCTGATCCCGTGCAGTTCCTCTGAAAGCTTCCCATAAATATACAAGGCTTATACTGACAAGCTTGCATTAGATTTATACCCCCAGGACAGAGCAGTCACTTGTTCAGTCATAGAGAATGTCCCCAAGTCCCTTGCAGATTTAGTGGTGGGTAACCTGGTAACAGGACAGAGCTTTGATCTCAGTGCCTGTCAGATTTCACTGCCTTCCTGGGGATTTTGGGGAGGGGCAGAGAAAGAAGAGGGAGGGCATAACAGGATCGAGTTGAGAGGGAAGCTCCTGCTTACTTGCTTGTGTTGAGATCTCACTCAGAAGCATCAAGGAGGTGGTTCTAGGGGAGATTATGATCACACAAGTTCTCTGTACTTATTCTCCTTTGCTGATGCTCCTGTCAAACTGGTTTGCTCTGCAGGCAAGGAATCTACCAATTCCAGCTTTAACTTCAGCTTGTGCACTTGAAAATGAAATGGGATAAGTCCACATCATTTTCCAGCACTAAAGCCATGAGGAACTTAGCAAGTGAACAATGGTGCATCTCAGTGTGACATGCTGAGCAGAGATAGCCTGTTCTTCCCTCTCCCTGTTTGCTCCATGCCCCTGGCAGTGCCACAGACAGCAATGTGAATTTTTAAAAAAAAAATCATAGCCTGTATAAGTCCAACTCACAAGGAATCCTGAGAGGAAGAACCATGTGCCACTGTGATAGAATTACTTTCAGATCCAAAGGATGCCTCAGGGGAAAGAAAAAAGAGGAAGGTGCAGCGGGTCAGTGTTGCTGCAGCAGAACAGGTTTCCATTTCCATTTCCTGCACAGCTGCTGCCCCACAGCCCCTTACAGTGGGGCTGGGCAGGTTTATATTAAGTCAGTGCCTTCTCCAAGACCAGAAATGGAAACAAGATCAAACTTTTTAAGACTTGTGTGAACTGGGAATGAACAAGCTTGTGTGATCATCCAGTTGTCTATATGTGTATGGATTTGTTCAGCTATTATTCCATAGTGAAATGCAGTAAATTTTGGAAGACAAAGAACTGTCATCAGGAAAATATAACCATAGATCACTGAAGTACAGTTCATCCACCTGAAATTACAGGTTCCAGGGAGGGCAGGAGTTAGAACTTAGGTGAGGCACAGTAGTTAACACTCTTCCTTTACTCAATGAACGTGGACAAGAATTCCATCATGGACCTGCTGCATTTTGAATAAGAACATGCCCCTAAAAAATTTGGTTCTACAGAAATTATTCATCATGTCAGTTTTCCTTTGGCCATCTCCTAACCATGTAATGGCCTGGGCTAGTGGGATTGAGTGAAGAATCCACTGAGGTTACAGCCTGAGTAAACTGAAAGTAGACAAGGAAAACACTGACCATGATGAATTCAATGGCAAAGCAGGAAAGTGCAAATGTCGGCAAGTCATTTCCTCTCCGTAATTAAGGTTCCCTGCAGAGCCACAGTAAATGCAGGATGATCCAATACCTTACAGATTTCAAATTTCCGACGACATTAGTGCATCCAAGATGCCCTCAGATCATTTGCAGAAACAGTCCAGTCTAGTCCAGATCTGGAAAGGAACTTCTTTCTTCAGGTGGGAGGATAACTGTTTCATACAGAACTCATCAGTCACTCTACTGAATTGCCAATTACTAATTGTTTTGATCAATGGCTCTTGAGTAACCTCCATCTCCTGGGCTAGCTCAAGACCACTCATTCCTTGCCACGGATGGGCTCCGAGGCAGCACCCTCTGCTGCTCTTGCCTCTTTTAGAGATGTTGATCTGACAGCATTCATTTTACCTAACTTTTTGAGCTACTCTGCTGGCTAAATTTTTCCTTTTGTTATTAACCTAAAACCAAAATAAAACAAACAAACTAACACAAAAAAAACCCTCCTCTTGTCAAAAATAGCAAGCAGAGTTTTTTAACAAATGACCCGTAATGGCACATCAGTGACTGTGCTCTGTCAAAGATAAGGAGAATCCTGGCTGCAGCTTCGAAATGTAAGCATGCTGGTGAGGGAGTGATTTCCAGCTACTCCACAGTACCATGAAATACAAGGTCATACTTCCTTAAAGCTAGAGTAAGAGGGAAGTATTCCTATTTTTCCCCACTTTCTGCAGAGTACTGAGCTTCCCTTTTCCTTTGGTGCCCACCCAGACAGCTTCGCCGAACATACACAGCGAAGTAACAGCAAATAAAAAACGTGACTGTAAAACTGAGCAGTAGGATTTACCAGCTAATAATACTTTAAACTTTTGAAAATAACTTGATCAAGTCTCAATGAGACTCTTTTGAAATAGCAAACCATCTCTTGCATGAAAATGTATTCACCAGAGTGTAGTTAATAGCCAGCTATGAGAGACCATTTTTACCACTGAAATTGCAGCTAATTCATCATATCTCAAGGGCTGAGGTTTTTTTTTCACTGCTAACTTTCATTCCATCAATACACTGCAGCAATTCTTCGCACAAGACAGCCCTGATAAAGCAGAATAGAGCCAGGGCTCGGAGAAATAAAGAGAGAACATGCACTCTGTGAGCCCAGAGCAAGACAGAAAAGCTGAACAACACACGGTGCCGAGGAACTTAAACCCCCCTAAAGAAGTAGCTGCAGAGCTCCCCCTGCTTTAGCTGCAGCTCATTAGATTCCAAACCTCCACAAACTTCTCCTGAAATGCAGGTGAACTCTGTGTCAAGATCACAGCTATAATTGCAGCTTTTCCCTGAGCAGGGGCTGCTCAGACTTATCTGGCAGCAAACAGAAATTAGACGAAGCAGCAAGTTCCACAGACTCCTCAGCTGTCAGCTCACACCGAGGCAAGAGCTATGGGAAACCCAGAAATAACAGGGCAAACCTACAGTGGGCTTTATTTATCACTGTCTCCTTGCTGTAGACATTTTCTGTTAAGAAGGCTAAGAGCAAAGCACACAAAACAACATAGCAAACAATAACATTACAGCATGATGCCAGGGCAGTTCTGTTAAAATCAAATCATGGCTTTAAACACTGGAAATATAGGAGGAAACACCTTTTAAAAACCACCTTAAGACCAGGAGAATTATAAAAGAATTCTGTATTCAGTTGCATTAACTGATTTTTCTAGTTTCCACACCATATGATAAAAAATTAAAACTATTTGTGCTGATTCAAGTTTTAAAACTACCTGCACCACTGGCACATAGTAGTGGGGAGAAGGGAGAAGTCTGCACCTTTATGCTGTCTGCCTTGAGCATCTCAACACGCACAGCTTTTGCCAGAAATCTTTGGTCCACTCATTAAAATTTGCTGGCTTGACTAATTTTTTAGGCACATGAATCACACCTACTCCCATATTAATTGTGTGAACACAAAATAGGTAAAACCAGCAAAAAGTGCAACACCACATGCTCCAAGACTCCAGCTCAGCAAAGCACCTCCAAGCCTGCATACCTGGTCTGTCCTCAGTACCTGCTTCATCAGATTACGAATTCAGGGGAGGAAATGTATATAGAAATGCTGAAATCTTCAGCAATTCTGGCATCCTCTTGGAAAAACCTATAGGATAGGACCAATCAAAAATAAACCAGGGCAAGAGAATTATTAATCTCAGTAAAGCACAGTGAGGGCTCCCTTGCCAGCACTGCACCCTCCAGAGGATGCATCCCCACTGATCCGCAGCTGCGTTCCACTCACATATTTATGTGTGTGTGTTTTATCACATGCTAACATGGGACTTTCTTTGATTTGTATATGGGATTTTAAAAAAATGAAGTTTCCATCAAACTTATGGAAAACCTTAATGGTGATTTAAGGCAGTGAAATCTGGCTTGCCACCAGACTGTGACAGCACTGTATTTTTTTTCTGCAAGGGTTAGGTGCTCTCTGGTGCAGCAGAATTCTTTCTTTTTTTTTTTTTTTTAAAAAAATGGAAGAATATATTAATCATTTATGAAGCTGCAGAGTCTTGTCTGGACTCTGAACACTGTTAAAGGCACAGGGTAGGCAGTGTATGGCAGCAGAGGGTTGGGAGGGAGAGGAGCTCCAGCCTGGAGTGGCTGGACGTGGCTGGAGCTCTTGGTCTGTCTGAGAGAGACGTCACGGCCACGTCTGGTGGGTTTGAAAACATACGTCAGTAGGTTGGCCTCCGGTTTGTGTTCATGAATAAATTTCACTTTGCAAAAGCAACAAAAAAAAATAAAATAAAAATTAAAAAAAAGACAGCAACACCCCTGGCAGCACAGTGTAAAGCTACTCAGCTTTCAGCCCATGTGCTTAATAACATCACCTAAGGCCATGCCGTGAACACGCTGTCTAGGGAACCTTTTTGCTCATTTTTTTTCCTCTCTGCCACATTTCATCATGCTTAATAATAAAATTCAATAATTGTTAGCATGGAGATGAACCACTTTCTTTGGGAATAGCCCTGAAAACCCAGCAAACGACCTGGTGAGGTGCTACTGCAGAAAAACTGAAAGGAATTCCCAGCCCCTTGTGCCCTCTTTTGAGCAATTGACGTCCCCAGTGCTTTGCATTTTGCCTTGCCGTAAGAAACGTCCCTGTTTGGGGAGAAAGGAACCAAGAGGCAGCGGCTCAGCCTCGGAGCGCGCGACTGACATATATAATCTAGATTGGCTCTCCCAGGCAGACCTTTGATTGAGGAGGAAGAAGAGCAGCTGGTCAAAGTAATCTGCTCAGAGCAATTTGCATAATTTTCTCCCCCGTTTCCTCCGGCATTGTGAGCGTGTCTGGAGAGGAACACAAGCGGCAGATGCTGCGTCGCTCTGTCACAGGGTATAGCAAAGTGGAGAACGTGGGTCAGAATTCATCTGCTAAATATCCCCAACAGGTTAAACAGTTCTGGAGAGCTTCAGTCACAGATCTCTTTTTGAAAAGCTTTTTCTTTTTTTTTCTTCTTTTTCCCTTCACTGAGTACAAATGATTCCATTTCTCCAGTAGTTGCATGTTTCCTTTCACACTTGTGTGCTATTCAGAAAGATGCTCTTTGTGTTTCTTTATGGAACTGGCTTCTAGGAGCAAGTATTTCTTTCCCCTACTTGGATGAAGAACTCATTACAACTGGGTTGTTTGAGAACAGAAAGCCAGGCTTCTGGATTAAAAATGAATGTGCATTTAGTATTAAACACAACTTTTTTAATTGTGGCAAGAAAGCCTAGAAACCATCCTCTGGAGTTTCAGTTTCATACTGGGTCTGGGACACTGCTGGAAGCTGCAAATCTTGCAGCTGACCCACCCACTTCCAAAACAGGGGCCTAAGATCAGGTATCTGATTCATGGTTCTGCTGAGATGAAGGAATCTGTGAGAAAAGGAGTGATATCTACCCTGACCAGAGCTCAAACCCTGTGCTATGCTCCCATGGTTTTGGTGCTCAGCTCCTTGCCATGCCACCTGGGCCATGGGCAGAGTGAACAGCACCATCCACCTACAAGACAAGTATGTGTAAGGTAACCATGAGTTTAGCACTCCTGATTCAGGTCACAGATGAGGGTTCCTACAGCAGGTTAAGACCGCTACAATGCAGCATCCAAGGCCAAAGGGGCACTGAGGAATTTGATTCACCGATTCTCTAGCATTAACAGGCATCAGCTCCCATCACAACTGGAGCTCAGACAGTCTGAAGCAAACCCTGAAGTGGCCCAATTGCCCATTTGGGAAGCCACTGTCCCAACAAGGATAGAACACACTGTGCTGTGCAGTCCCACACTGGATAACATCAGGGTATCATCCAGTGATGTTAGATGCCAGAATAGGGGCCAACACCTGTTTCAGGCTACACAGTAAGCTGTGATCATATGGTGCTGAAACCAAATGTAAAGTCCTCCAAATGAGGACTGCCACACACTCTTTATCCAACATGGGTCAAAAAGCATTACAGTCCTATAAAAAATAGGAGAGATTCCCTACTGCTCCATTTCCCATGTCTTCCCTCAGTTCCCAGACAAGGCTGCTTTTTTTTTTTTTTCAGATACAGACTGCACTGCCTGTGGCCCTCACTCCCAGCCCACCTCCTGGACCAGGGACAGAGCTGAGGAAACTCCAAAAAGCAAGGATCAGCCTCAGCTGGGCAGGAGCTTGCTGAATGCAGCAGTAAGTCTAACTAAGAAATCTGCATGCAGACTGAGCTTGTGGATGTTTCAAAGTTCAGGACAGCTTATTATTGTTCTATTTTCTAAAACACAGACAAGCTTGTACTCCATACCCTGCAGAACAAGCTCACAGCCTGCCCAAACCAGCCACCCGCGGAGTGTAGCAGGAGCCACCATTGCCCAGTATTGCTACCCACATCTAAACCCAGATGAAACTGGAACAACCAAGAGTAGAAACATTCCTGTCTTCGTCTATCCCCACCATGACTTTTTTTGGAGTGCCTGAAATGCACTGGAGCTGGGTGGATTGTTCAAGGCCTGATCTTAAAGGCACCTCATTAATGAATGTGTTTGGGTAAAGTGTTTGGGTTTTCCCCCCCCCTTCCCTCAATGTCATCAACATTTTTTGTGGGATTTCAAAAATATGGTTCCTCCTCCCTCAACTCTCTTTCCCCTATGGATTTGGCTCAGGGTTGTTCTTTTAGTGTGTTCTCAGGCTTTTTAAAATAGAAAGCTGGAAACAAATCAAAGAAAATTCCTAAGGACTTCACACCTCTGCAACTGCCCTTATTCCAGTGACCAACTCCCTTACAGGTATGGATACCTAAGTCCATGCTTGATGCATTACTTGGACGTTCATACTCAATAACTCTGATGTGACACCAGTGGTGCCCCACAGTTCCAAGCTGCAAAGCTTCTTGAGGGACACTGGCTCACACAGTAGTGAATGCCCCTCTCATCTCCACAGGCACCTGGCAGCTCCCTGAGGGTTTCTCCTCAGAAGAGAAGCACAGAGAAAATCTTTCCCCTCAGCTATGGCCTCTGAACAGAGGTCAGCTGGGAAGAAAAATCCAAGACAAAGATTTTGACCATATTCCCACTCCACTACCTGGTAGCAAGAGGCATGAACTCTCTCATAGTGAAAGGAGAAGACGGGAAGCCTCATGTTACTTATTTGGGACAGGAACATCTTCAGCCACAGAAAAACATGGAGTCTTTTGGGATAGAAGGAGAAAGAGAAAGGACAAAAGTTTACTTTCGATGCTTTTTCCTTAGTGCCCTTCCAAATCCTGCC
>NW_008680161.1:53967-69977 GCF_000695815.1 Acanthisitta chloris | reverse complement strand
ACAGCTCCAGCCCTTGCTATCCCTCTCGGAAGGGTGAAGCCAAGCCACCTGGGCTGCAGCCCCACGCAGGAGATGTGATTAATTTTTGGACAAGGAGTGATTTGTTGGCATGACAGCCATAAACAACAGCCTCCATTAATTAACATGAGTTCAGATTGTCTGCGCTGTTTCTCAGTTTTGCATCCAATAGCACCTACTCTGTCCTTGCTTATCTGGAGAATATCCCAGAAATAAAAACCAAAATACTCTTAAAAACCCAGATGTAAAAGAGCTTTCCTTTAACTCTGTGTTAACATGTCCTGTGAGGCTTTTCCTTCTTGAGGTAGCTAATTACAGAAACTCAAAGAGTTAATTTATTCTGTAAAAACCCCTTTCATTGTTCTGTTAGCACGTCTGGTAAAATCACAGTTTTCATTTAGTAATCCAACATGTCCCGTACCCTCTCCCTCATCTCCTATTACGATTAGTGTCAGCCTCTTACTAACCCTCCATTTCTTTCTTTCTTTTTTTTTTTTTTTTTTTTTTGTGTGGAAACTAACTACCTTTCAGTCACTGAAATGCTAATTTCAGAGACAGGCAGTAGGCAGCTAGAAGATAATGTTACATGTTTCCATCCTCCCACAGGGGAAAAACCTGGAGGAATCACAACATCTGAGATGCTTTTGCATTTTGGATAGGAAGACAAAGGGAAAACAGTTCATGTGTATACACAGACACAAATGCATTTGGAGACAGGGTCTTAGAGATTAGAAACATAATTGATATTGGGTGTGTTTGCTCCTTACAGGGCAGGCAAGGGAGAGATCTGAGCTTTAGATTTTCAGAAAGAGCAGAAACACAATTGGCAACTCCCCCTTTAAAATAAATATCTTGATGGATATTTTTCTTCTCAGGAATACACACTAGGAAATGGCAGTATTCTGCACAGAAGTGCAGAATATTTGTCATATTTTCTTGCCGTGTCACTTTTTCTGCACTGTTTCATTGAGGCCTGTTCCTGAAGGAACAATTGCCTTATTGTCACTCTGAACGTCCCAGGAGCAATGCAACACAACCAAACAAAGAGGCAGGAGGGAGAAGAAAGACAGAAAGAGTGGAACAACTTTTCCATAGAGAATCACTAGTTCTTAAGTAGATCCTTCCGACGCAGCGGCTCGGTCTGCTGAAATCCTGCCCCTGCTTCCCCCTCTCAGTGCGTGTGGGCTCACACCATTGCTTCCTCTCTCCACTTTGGGTATTTGGGTTCAGTGCAGCCTCTCTGCTCAGAAAAGGAAAAACAAAACCCCCAAACTCATAAAATCCCTGATGTGGTTTTTGGGAGAACTCGCAAATTTCCTGTCATCTCTACTTAATAAAAAGAGATTGGTCCAGGGCACTTCAATAAAAGATTGTTTCCGTTTGGTTTTTAATGCAGCACTGCTGTTTTTCACCAATTCTGATTTGGCCTGGTAGGAGTCAATCCATGCAATTCCTGATGGCCAGCACAGACCAGACTCTGGCAAGTGAAAGTACCAAGAAAAGGCAGATTGGAATGCAGACCTTGGCACACTACAACAGCAGGGCCAAAAAAACCAAATTACAGTTCTTCCAGGTAGATGCAAGCAGCCAAGTGCCATGGTGGGATGTCTGCTCTACACTCTTCCTACACAGACTGTGGGGATGTGCATTTAATCTTTCAACAGGAATTCATCTAAACACCTTCCATTCCAGCTGGACATAGAAGGAACACAAGTAAGGGTAACCACCAAGGGGCTGAACATAAGTACTCAGAGTCTATTTTTCCAGTGTCTACACAACAGACAACACACCCTTTTCCACAATTAGAAATGGACCTTGGCTGGAAATCCAAACTCAGACACCATAAGACCTATTATAAGTAGTGAGGAAGAAGGGCATCATGTTGGATTTAAATCTCCAAATTAAACCAAGCACAAACTGAATCCACAGAAAGAGAACACCCAAAGGGATTGACTACAGCACAGTCTGGTGGTTAGCTGAAAACTCCAGGCTGAGTTGCAGCAACATTTCACAGCAAGCCTGGATGTGTACCACAGAGAGCTGCTGTCATGGGGAAAAAATTGTATTTGGGCACTTACTCAGACCCACTTGCAGCTAATTCTTGGTGGAGTAGGATAACCAGGTTTAGACAAAGCTGCTACTTGTCAACTCAGATTCTTTGCTACTCTCTAGGACTCAGCTCAGTTCCCCCACAGCTGCCTGGTGTGTTGTAAAAGCAATCATACCAATTAAGCAATTCTATCAGGTTTGAATTCATAATGTTTGAGTAGCCATATCCTGGCTTTCACTGACATCATCACAAGAAATTGCATGAACTTAACTTTAAGAGTTACATCTCTCCAGCTGAGCCACAGGGACCACCATGTCAAAACATGAAGTCCATTGCAAATATTATACTGAGGATTTTAAATTATGATCAAATTTCTCATCAGTGAAGTCCCTGAGAAAATTCTCCTGCCTGCTGCCCACCCCCATGCCAGAGGTATGTCTCCCTGGAGTAAGGAGATTGGGCTGATCTAGCACCAAAATACTATATCTGTGCCTTCAAAGTAATGGTCTGGATGCAGATCACTCAATATTTTTCTATCAGGCTTTTGGTTAGATTCTACACACATAATTAAGTGAATTACTATATAGTCCCTTTATTTTCTTTACATTTTTCCATTCCAGAGAATGCTCATTGTTATTGGGTTTTTAAGCTGAGGCTCAAGAATCACATTTTGATTGCATAGGACAAACCATTTTAAGTGGGAAAGCTTAGGGATGGAAAAAATGAAAATTATGTAATTTAATAATGAACCGCAACAATGGAGCACAATCTTCCTGCGTATTATTGACAATGATCATCTCCGTCTGCCAGCACTGCTGGCTGTGAGGATTCAAGATTTTCCCTGCGCCAACACAGACCTCACTCCTATTTCCAAGCTTTCCAAGTGCAAACAGACCACAGGCTGCTTTGCATTACAGGGAGGCCTGCCCATTAGTTTTCTATGAAAGAGTTTCACAGAGTTTTACAACCTGGTGCGTGCAACAGGCAGGCAGCATCTTCCCTGCAACATTTTGCTGACCTCTGCTCCACGCTCATGGACAAAGATGGGGATTTGGCTGCACAGAGGACAACTAGTACATCTTGATACAATCCTGGTATTTCCTGTGGAGGTGTGTCTTTACTCAGTACAGACTGACACTGTGTTTCTGCTGGGCTGGGCACATCAAAGCCCACAGAAAGCCCTTGCCATGAAGCCCCATTACCCCTCTCAACATCATGTTCCCCTGGGCAAATCCAGCCCCCTTGCCTTTTGTTTCCAGCTTTCTCTGTTTCTTGTTCCCTGAATTTCTGGATTTGAATACAGCCAAAATCTCAGATGAAATCTCATTCCACTCTGGCAGAGGTGGAGCCATATGTGGTGTGTGTGGTTTCAAGGCCATTGCCAGCTTTCACATGTGAGCCTTTCAACAGGGCTAAGCTCACAGTTGTAACAAGCCTGTGAATTTTACCTGACCTGCTGACAGTATTTTGAGTTCTCTGCCACTTTGATGGGGAATTTGCTGTCCAGCAGACTGTTCCCTTGGATTAACAGAGCAGGATGAGACACTGAGCAGTCACAGTTAGCTGGTATTCAATGGGTCTGTCCTTATGAATAATGAAGATCAACATTTTGAAATTAATTAGGGAAAGGATTCCAAGGTGTACCTAGGATGATAAAGTTGTTTGTGACATGATGATGACTTTTACATTGGCAGCAAGCTGCTATATTTCTCATTGCTTATGCAGAAAGGTCAGCTCCTCACTTCCAGATAATCAGGATAGTCTCAAGAGGAGGAGGAGAAGACTACATAGAGCAATACAAAAAATCAGTTCTAAAAAAATTAAGCTACAAACCAAACCTCCATCAGAAATTCCAGTAAAACGCAAAAACCCCACAAGAAAACTATCTGGAGATTCAAGTAAATCAGATTGCCTAAAGTATAGATTCACTTCCTTCTGGTGAAACATCTGTGGAGGCTGCTCACATCCTGGCCCTTCCACCCACTCCCACATTCCTGCACCCAAAAAGTAAAAATGAGATCTTTAGAGGCTGGCTAGCACGAAGGCTTGAGTGCCAGGTATGTGCAGCTGTATGCTTGATTGCTAATCCATCTGCAAGACTCGGCGTGGGCCACTTTTGTTTGAGCCTCAAGTAAGGATGGGAAAATGGGTTGGAATAAATAATGCGAAAGCCCTTGGCCTTTTGCCTCTTTTGAAAGCTGAATTGGAAACAAAAGTTCCTTCCAGGTTCTCAAATGCTTGGTTAGTGCCACCCAATTGCTTATTATGCTGCTCCATTTTTGGATCCCATATGGGGGAGAAGGCCTTGAAATACTGAGAGAGCAGCTTTTCTCCCAGTGCCCTCCCAGGCTGGTTGGAAGCAGAGGGAGATTGCAGGAAACCTGTTTTGTAGAAATACGAAACCAAAGTTTTTGCATCAGAAAAGTTCAGTGAGCACAGGTAAATATTCAGCATTGAAGCATGTGAGGGAACAAAGTATTTAATCTGGAGCTAAACTCTACACATCTGAAGGACTGGATGCACCAAGAGTGGATAAGCAGAGGAGATTCAACATAATATACAAAACAAATGCAAAGTTCAGCTGAAAAGCATTGCTTGCTTCTCACTGGTTTATATTTCTAGTTTCTTGTCCTGACTCTGCCTCATCTTCTCTCAGTGGGCCATGGGTGTTTCCAAGCAGCATGGTAATAATACTTGGCCCAAATCCTAAACCATGGATTTTTGTAAACATCAGTATATAAAATTATTTTACATCCTGCCTGAGCATTGCTTTAAACCTCTGGGTACATGCAAGGGAATGCCAGCCCCATACAACTTACATGGGAAAAAAAGAAAAAAAAGCTTCTTTCTGAATGAATTTTAAGTCAACATTTCTTGACAGATAAACATCTTAAAATCAAGACTTTCCAAAACTATTTCGCAGGAAGTGAGATATTGGCAGAGACACTCAAGCAGTGCCTGCCTGAGGGCAAACCATCCACTTGAACTACAGGAATCCAAGTTTCCAGACTGGTTGAGCTGGAGAGGGGACCTTGAATCAGAGTTTTCACCTCCTAAAGGTGAGCCCCTAACTGCTGGGATATCAATAAACCTTACACACTGAAACTGATATTCAAACAACCATCTCCCACCTCTGCAGCAATATTTCTCCCACTGGAGCTGTCCCACACTCTCTCTCAACCAGCTGCACGAGCCTCTTGTCCTGGCTGGCTGGGAGCCCTCACCAAAGCATCTTCCTTAGGACTCCCTGCCCTGCCAGAGCTGCAGCTCCACATCCCAGATCCTCACCCTGAGAGATTTCATTTCCCCTTTCAAAGGATGGGATGGCTGCTGCTGGAGAAGAGACCTGGGAGGTCTGATCCAGGCTGTGCTGGGTTCATTACCCAGTTTCTCCTCAGTGCCTCCTTGCACGTGGCAGCCAGGAATGCTCCCAGATGAAACACAAATGGAAGGGGCACAGTCCTGTCCTCCCCCTACACCTTGTCCTGGGGGGGAAACAAGCTATTCCCATCTCTCTGCTCAGGCTGCCAAAAGGGCACCTCTCCTCTAGAGAGCTGATTCGCTGCCTCCCTCCATCTCCAGGATGAAATGGATTCATCACAAGGTGCTTAGCAGGATGAGCCGTCTTCCCTCAAATCCCAGGATTTGCAATTTGTGCTGCTCCAGGGCTGTGGGAGGGCGCTGGGCTCACTCTCCCTTTCCATTTGACTCAGCCTTCTCATAGCAGGGATTATCCTGCTCTATCAAAGGGAAAGCTGCGGAGCAGACGCCCGCCTATTCTTCCCGAGCACTGAGCCTGACAGCAGGCTTTTCAGCCCCGCTCCCATTACCAGCTGCCCTACAATGAGGGAGCTAAACTCCACACAAGGCCCACATGGAGCTCCAGAAGGAGCTGGGGGGCTGCAGGGTGCGGGAGGGGAGAGGGGGAAGCCGAGTGGAGTGGCCAAGGGAGAGAAACAACTCATGCAGATGAGGGAGAGTTAATCCTATTTAGCACATGTATATTATCAATGAGTGTGTGTGGTGGGGAAGGGCAGGGGGGGAACCCCCCACTGCAGGCAGGCGGAGGCAGACAAAAAGGTCATTCATGTGTGGCTCACAGAATTAAGAAGGTACCACAATCTGCTGCTGGTTTGGCTCCAAATGCTTCTTCGTATTCAAATCAAAGCCCCTTCCCCCCAACCCAACCTGCAAAACTTCCTCACTTCCCTGTCCCTGCCTCACTGTGCAGCTATCAGTCCCAGTTTTGCTTTCCATCCCTTCTGGTGGCACTGGGGAGGTGAGAGGCAGCATTTCAGGACCAACTCAGCACTACATCTCAGGCCTCCAACTTTCAGCTTACATTAAGATTCAGGCTTCAGAAACATAACATTGGCATGATACACCTTGTGTCCCAAGAGTTATTCCAGAAACAGCTAATGACCCACATCTCCAAGGTTCTGGGCTTAATGCTGAGAAGAGCTTCTAAAATGCTTAGCTCTTCAGAAATTTTGAGTCTAGAATTGAGTTATCAGCCTGAGAGCTCAGGAATATTTTGGGTTGATCCTGGACCATCATTAGCTGTGGCTTTACAATAAGACTAAGTTTACAAAGATCCTCTCTGTCCAAGTTTTACCCCTAGCACATCACACCCAGTGACTTTCTACATCTTCTCAGCTTGGCTGTGTAGCATAACTGTGCCTCCCCCTGCAAAATCTCTGCTTCCTCAAGAGCCTGTGAAAAGGAATCCAAAACTCAGGGTTCTTTTCAATAACAGCGCGGTGATGAAAGGCCAGGGCTCGAGTGAGTAATTTAAAATGCATAAAAAAAAATCTGAGGCTTGAATCTACAGGCTGCCCCTTTAGAGAAAAAGCAAAATGTATTTTGGACAAACCACTTGACTGCTTATGAACCACAAATACAAACATTGCTCCTTAATTTGCATTCAGTGCCAGAAGAGACCTGTACTCTCTCTAATGAGCTCTGCCAGCCACCCTTTCCTAGGGAGAACTCCCCAGCCACCCCAAAGAAAGCAGCAATTCCTCTGGGGCTCTGGCACTGGCTAAAGCCTTTGGAGCTTGTGCTCTGTTGCTCAGCTCTCGCTTCACCCCCTGGTAATCTCCTTGCCTTCTCCACAGGAATCGGGGATAGAGGAGCTCTCTCCTCCCCTACTGTACATGCTCATAGGTTTTAATCCAATTAAACTGTTCTCTCCCCTTGACAGATTCTCTTTTTTCTTCATTTGCTTTCAATAAAGAAGCATCATTTGCTTGGGAGCATTCCAGGGTTGCAACAACAGGCCCTTCGCTTACATGTGTCACTTACAAGTGGAAAACTGCAAACGAAGCTCAGGGTTTATTTTAGGAGAAGGGTAGAAATGGCCCTGTTATTTAATTATTATTTTTTTTTAAATGCTTTTAAAACCTTATTAAGCAAATTCAATTTCAAGAGACATCTCACTCTTATTCTGGGAAGTCCCTTCCTCGTCCCTTTCTTGTAGCAGATTGGTATGTCAGCACAGACTGCCCATTGCCTGGCCCATCAGGCATCGATTTTGACACTTAACAGAATTAGAAATGCCAGCCATCCAAACCTTGATGGCTTTTCACAGGGAATGAGCACTAACCTCCATTAGGAGGCTTCCTTTTATCACACAGATCCTCTTATAATTCAATTTGCAATGAAATTCTCCCCTATCTCCCCAAACCCTGCCAGCTGCCAGCCCCATTCCTCTACCACCAACACTTATTTCTCAGTCAAACAGACCTATATCCAATCCTTTCCATAATTTAAAGAAATCATCACTTATTCCACTTCTCTCTGCTGGAAGGAAGCCATAGTCAATAGGTGAATCAGGTCTGCACCTTGTACCCCTGAGTTAATAAACATTGAGAAGAGGGTGAGCTGAAATCCTCCGTAAATATCTCATGTGCCAACCGAATAAACTTAATGTCATAATGCAGCACCCCTAAGTTCCTTGCAAAAATGTGCCTGAAACACAAAGATAGTGGTGAAAAACTCAAATATTGTTGGCCTGCAAATCCTCCAGCCCTCAAGCAAGTAACTATCTGTACAGAAACAAAGTCAGGAAAATCCAACTCAAAGATAAGTGGAACTGCTGTTAATGGGAGGCAGTGCACTACCTGGGTTTGATCCAAAAATTAGTCAAGTTCTTCATTTAACTACAGGGGGTGGTTGGATTAGGTCCCACTTGGCTGATGTGCCGGGGGCAGGAACGTGCAATTCTGTATCTTTCTCCTCCTTCTAAATGCTCTCAGACTCTTATGGTATTTTACAAATCATTCAAGGGCTTGATGGGTTAGCAGGAAATTTCCTTTGTGCTGCTGTGCCAGAGACGAGGAGCAGATCTGGTAGGCAGCTCTTCATTTTACAGTATGTGAGATCCCCATTCAGCTGCAGTAGGGGAATGTATGCACAGGATTAAAAATTATCCATGATTACAATTTAGAGTGTTATAAACCACTCAGCACCTGGAGCCCTAGCGAGGCGATATTTAAAGATTAATAAAATAAGCATTTGAAAATCCACTTCCCCTTTGGTTATTTGCCAGGATCACAGTCCAGAATATAGCATTTTCCGTGCAAGAACTGGTAAGCTGATTAACAGCTAAAGGAGAGCACTTTTGTGCATTTCCTTCAGCATGTACAGTATATACCATATCATCAGCATGAATAGGGGAAACCCATCCTGAACCTGTATCTTAATAACTGGGATGTCAGTCCAAGGACTGTATTTTAATAAATAGCTATTGAAAGAGTGGATGCTTTCAGTTATTTGGCCAAACTGATTCTCCATCAATTTGGGATTAGTTCAGTTGAGATCTAAGGAGTGATTTGTCTGATGATGACTAGACTTTCATTAAATACCTGTTTCCATTCTGGGAATTTTTTAAGGTTTGATCCCAAGATTGAGTATATGCATTTAACTCCACTAACCCAGTCTGGCTTCTTCAGGTGTTCAGGGTCTGGTTCAAAAATCATTAAAATTAGTGTCTGAGTTTCCACTGGCCTCAGTGGGCTATAGATTGCATCCCAGTTCAGGAGATCTCTTCATTTAAGTTTGACACCAAAGTCTACTGAAGTGAATTAAGCCATTCCCATTGACACCAATGATCTCCAAACCATGCTTGTTTATCTCCAGCTTTATCTTAAAAGCATCAGAAGGAAACTAAATCAAAAACAAGGCACCTTAGCAAGGTAAATGGCATTTCAACTGTAAAGGATTCTAAGCCCTTAAACTGTACATGTTTGGGTAAAACTTTTCAGAAATTAAACACATTTCTCCCTTCCACAGTCTATTTTTTCCTCTTCAAGTCTGTACTACTGTTTCCACCGGAATGGGATTTGGTGTTGAGTGAGCTTTACCTGTATAACTTCTCAAAGTACCGACAATTGTTGCAAATGATGCTACCCATTAACAGTAAATGCTTTCACTGTCTCCAGCTCTATAAATTGCTAAATATTACAGAGCTACTCCTTAGTTCCTCCCATGAGAGATTAGAGATGGGACTTTTGTGGACACAACTAGTAAAAGTAAGAAAGGATTTTTTTCTCCTCATCCTTTGAGTAGCTGTTTATTGAATGGATATGTGGGAAGGAAGGGGCACTCTGACCTCAGCAGTTAAATTCTTTACCATGTAGTGTCCTTTATTCTCTATATCAGAATTCCCCTAGAAGAAATTCATTGAGAAGACAATTTTGAGCAATTAGCACTCCCTGTTACTAGTTTTTACATGGTTCTTCCAAATAGTAAGACAATAAATGCAAAGCACAGGAGTTTCCTGACTTACAGATTTAGTTTTAAAGTGTTTTTTGTACCAGTGGCATGAGAGGAACATACACCCAAGACATGAATAGCAGAGCCTGTTGAAGATGGAGTAGGGCATGTTGCTCCAGCAGGAGGGGTTTGTCTAGATGCCAGTCAATTAAATGCTCCTGAGAAAGGGAGATCACTCCCCTCCTTTGCCCTGTTTCTCTCAATGCTTAGAGGGCAGACCCTGTTCTCACTTTCCCCCTGCCAACCCTCATCACCTCCATTGGCTTTCTAGGAGGGACTTGAGATTAATGCCCATGTAGCAGAGCAGATTTAAGAATTACTTTATTTCAGTGGAAAGGTCTTGCTGCTGCTTTAAAATATGTCCTTCTCTTTTTGTCTGACATTGCAATTAATCAAGTCTCCCACCCACTCAGAGCCTGTCTTCAGAGTTTCTCTGTCTCTCACTTTCTTTTATAGAGGAGGCTTTAGATGCTGCCAGAATTTATGGAGGGAAGTAACATGGATTCAGCCAAGACCTAAGGAATCAGGTTCAGATACTCTCAAGTCATAGCTTCTCCTCAGCCCCACAAGATGGACCAGCAGCTAGTCCCTCTCCCTAAGCCTACATCTGCTCCTGCATCCCTATGGCCACAGAGGGTCTTGTACAGCACCAGGTCCCAGCTCTGCCAGAGAGGAAGCAAACGTATTTAATGTGGCAGGTTTGAGGAATCTCAGGGCTCCAATTAGCATAATTAACTTAGAGAGTCTAACAAAGGGCACTGTGCAACCTGATCTCTCCCAGCAAACCAGCCTCACAGGCTCTCCCCAGCCTCCAAATCTGAGACTTCAAGGACCAGGCTGGTTTTGGGGAGGGGGCCAGAACCAGGAGAGAGAGGGATCAGGAATCTGAGTTTTGCTCACAGTGAAAGTACTTTTCCATGAGCAGAAGTAATTTAGCCCTTTGTTTGTAACATTACTGTATTTGGCTAAGAGTTCTGGACTCAGTCTGTCTCACACTATCCAATAGTCAGCTTCACTATCCAGGAGCCCAAGTCAAAACCTGGGTGCAGAGTTAATCACTCCCAGCTGCAGTGCTGTATTTGGGCTGAAGGTCGGGTCAGACCTCTACAGGCACAAAGTCACCACTGGGTACTAGGAGCAAGGTCATGTATGTACAAGGTCGAACACAGAGAGAAATTGGGGGATTTTGTTTGTTTTGCCTGTGTTAGGAAAAGGAAATCACTAAAGAACAATGTAAATGTTATACCTTCCAACTGTAAATGTTATACCTCTCGCTAAAAAAAATAGGCCTGGTTATTTGTTTTTTTGGCAAAACATGTCTGTTTTTTCTTTGTCAGTAGGTGCAAGTTGATTTCTGGAGCCCAAAACACCTCTTTTTGGCTAAATACCTGCTTCTTTTTTCTTTTAGTAGCACACCCTGGAGGAGCATAACTGAACTGACATAAATTACATGCAGAGGAACTGGGAGTTTAATGAATAGAAGACTCCTGGAATTCACTTGATGTTGGCACATTAACACACTTTTTCCTGTGCACTGAAAGTAGGTTCTGTCATTTTTCCACATAAAGTGAGAAGAAAAAAAAAAAAAGAAAGAGAAAAAGAAAACTTTTAAGACTAAGACTCAGAGTACTACGAGCAGTTTGATCATTCAGTTCAGTCCCTGTGAAATGACATTTGAATGAACCAAGACCAGAGACAGTAGGACAGTGTCAAAGTAGGCAGCAGAAATCTTCACATGCCTTCCTTAGTACATGCTTGATAAATGCTTATCAACAAATAATTCTGTGATAGCTTTAACTTGAAATAAAAAATGCAAGTGCCAGCAACCTGGCCCTCTCAATCATCTTTCATATAACAAACCCAAGATTTGCTGTTTGGAGTAAGTAAAGAATATAGCAGCACCAAGAGAGTAATATTGATGCCCTTGGTAATAGCATCCATTTCTGCATTCCCTCTGGTTGTTTAAACACTGCACACTGATGACTGGGAGTCTTTTTTAAACCTGAACCTGGGTGCATAAATAAATGTGAACTGACTTGTGCTGATGCTTGTTCCCGCATTATAGGAAACACATTTGTTTATCAGGTTTGATTAAGCTTACACGATCCAAGTTCTGCCAGAGTCAGAAGTGCATTGTACACATCATTTGATAAGAGAGAAGGATGAGTTATGTAAACACCTAGCAACATGTGAGGGAGATTTACTCTAATTGTTTATATGCCTTTGTGGGAAGATTATAATCATGTTGTTTCATTAAACAAAACAGTTGTACAAGTTCTATAAGACAAATTGCCTTTTGCTCTATTCACTCGCAAAGGTCATCCTGTTACCACTGATTAGCACCAGACAGGCAGTCATACTTTGGCAAAAGGAGAGTTCATTCATAACAGGAATGCAGAGTCTTTCTCAGAATAGGTTTCCCAGTGACTGACTTGGCAAAGACACAACTGAGAAAACACTTCTGCCCAATATCAAACATTCACCTTCTGACAGCTCCAGAGGACATCTGTCCTTCACAACAGTGCTGAGCACCACCAGCTCAAGCTTTTGGCTCCATCAGAGCCACAAGTAAATATGCAGAGGTGAAACGCAGGTAAATCCTTTCCAGATATTGCTAACTAATGGAGTAGCCAACCTCATTGTTAACTAATCCCCAAAAGAACTGTTAAAGTTTGAGAAAATACAGCAGCGGAGGAAGCTGAAGTTCTACTCTAGGTCTCTCCTAGTGTTGGACAAACCTCTTCCTAATTCCTTCTCCTGCACCCCCATCTCACTTCATTATAAGCAGCCCAAGGAGTGGTCATGGACCCTCTTAATACATACACACACCACTCCCCAGAGCTTGGTAACTATCTTGCTTTGTCTCTTTGATAGGCATGCAGGAAACAAATGAGAAGGAGAAGATGTCTGAAGAGTCCATTAACATTGTTAGGTTAGATGCGTTGACAATAAATCGATTTTTTTTGACATGGCTGTCGCAGTAATGAAGGTGCATTTCTGGCTAACTCTTCTTAATGCAAGATAAGATATGGATGGCCCATGTCTTTCTGACATATGTCCAGCATATCAAAGGGTGGCATAAGAAAAGGTTGTTTTGTTGATGCGCTAATCAGAGATAAAGTTTAAGATTAATGATGATGGGTGGTTTTGTCTGTCATATTTTTTGAAAGATAGAGGTCATACACTCCTGGGGATGGCAGAGTTAGTGCCCTACCTCTGAAAAGAAAATGAACACTCAACAAGACCCATATTAAAAGGTCCCTCTTTCCTCTAGAGATTAAAAGAGGCAGTCAAAGGAAAAACATGCCTAAACTTGAATGTCACAGTACATTTCTCCACTGTTGCTGAAGTTCTGGCATTTGAAGGGATCTTTTAAGGCTCTTTTCTTTGATATATAAAAGAAATTTCTAGTACAGTGAAGAAATGTATATAAGGGTCAAAGTGGCAAGAAGAGAGAAACAAAACAAAACAAAAAATTAGCAAGTATCAGGGAAGGCCACAAATGGAAATAGGACAATATTTTCCTACTCCTAAATATACATGGGCCTGTCACTCTTCATTGCAGACAAAAACAGCCCTGAATTATCAACACTGTTTCCAGCCCAGGTTCAAAACACATCCCCATACCAGCTACTATGAAGAAAATTAACTCTACCCCAATCAAAACCAGCACAGGTATTCAATTAATGTTTGGTGAGATCTGAAATCTATGGAGAAGAGGCATTATTACCTTAGATCACCTGGAAGACATCACAGAATTGTGTTGTTAGGATCAATAACAAAACCCTTGGTAGTAATAAAAAACTTTATTTTTTCTGCTCCGGAGTATTGTTTCAGCTATGGAGAGAATTAGTGTTTAATTACTTTGAGAAGAAACAAACAAACAATCAACTGCCTTCAATTCACTTAGCTAAGTGATGAAGTCATGTGAAACAGATCTTGACTGGAGATAGATAAAAGCCAAAGTCTTGAAGATTAATAGTCCTAAGTTTTGGGGTAAGTTCAGGCCCAACTCCCAAGCTCTGAGTTAGCAATCAGTGTTCTGGTTTTGCATAGAATTTAAAATGGGAAAAGGACCAACAGTTCATTAGAGGAACTACTTTTGTAATACTTTTGCAAATAAAATCTACAGAAACAAAGTTTGCAAGGTTTTTTCAGCCTTAAACCCCAAGCTTTTAACTCCCAAAAAGCATCAATTTTTTCTCTACCAAAGCCTAAAAATCTTTCTGGAACAGGCTTCTGTTTAAAAGGCTACATTTTGAAGCTGTTGACTCTTAACAGTTATGTTCCTGAGCTAACCTGATAGCACTTGAAGTGATTTAAACAAATAGAAAAACTGTTAAATCTATGGGGTTTTTTTCCAAAACTTATCACTTTAAAATATTTGGGGTCAATTTTTAAGGCTTTTCTTTTCCATTCTTTATACTTTTTCACTGGGTTTTGTCACTGCATGTGATGGAATCACTGATAGTTCCCCAATTTTTTCCTCTTCATTTTTACTGTCTTCTTTTTTTCCAGTTTTCTTTCTGCTCGTTGGGGTTGTTTTTTTGTTGTTTTGTTTTTGTTTGTTTGTTTTTGTTTGTTGGTTGGTTGTTTTTTGGGGTTTTTTTTATGATGAGTTGAAGCACTGTGAAAAGAAAACAAAAAAAAGAAGAAACACAAAACACCAACTCCACAACTTTTAAAGAGAAGCAAAAATGAGGGAGATACAGTGGGACCCATTCCACAAAGTTATGTATGTTGTTGCATTCTCTGGCTTCTTGGTCTGCATGGGGTGCAGGAGGACAGAAAGGACTTCTGAAGTGCCATTAGATAAACTATTAACATTTTGAAATTACTGATATTATCCCCAAATACCCACTGGATACACAATTTGTTGTATGTTGCCAGACTCAGGAAAGACACCCTTTAAAGACACAATTAAAGCATTCCCAATTTTGGCTAAAACATTTGGATTTGATCTCTTTCCTAGCACATCCGGGAAATACAAGCCTATCTTGCCACTCTCCTAAAGGACCTGTTAACCTGTTCCCCCATTAACAATCTGGCAAGCAGTAGCATTCACTTACTTCAAGGGCATCACTTGCCATTTGCACAGGTCTTGCAGTCCCTAGTCTTTGAACATAGCAACTTCCCACTCAGCTGTGAAACTAGGGATTCATTCAATACCACTAATTCAGTAAATAAATAAATAGCAGTCCATTAAACCTTTGCTAAGGAGATCAACATTCTGCTAGTAGTAACAAGCCTCCAAAGGCATTCAGCAAGATGTTTTGCTTACCTCCCAAAACAGCCCATCATGTAGCAGGGGAATGGCAGGAAGAGAAATTGGGTTTGAGGAAGTTATAAAAGGAGTTGCCTGCAACCAGCTGGCATTACTCTGCATCGTTAGCAATAAGAGGCAGCTGGGGTTCTCCCTTCCCTCATGCCCCTGCCAGCTCCAGACCTGGCCCTCTGTGTCTCCTTTCTTGCTTGTGACCCAGTGAACACTCTAGGTTTCCTCTTCTGCCCATGTTTTTGTTTTTGGTTTGCTTTCTGTTGGTTTGTTTTTTAATTTTATTTTGTTTAGTGTTCGTTTCAAAAATACAGCGATGATGTCTCAAGGAGTAACATGCTGAGCAAAACAGCCCCAGTTTTGAAGCATGCCCAGCATTAGAGCTTCCAGGACCAGCCAAGACAGCCTTTCTGTAAAGGGAGATGAAAGACAAATTTGATAGCAAATGGAGGCCCAGAGCCATACGTGACATCCCTAAAATCTCAGACATTGTTCTCACTACAATCTGGCTTCAAATCATGAGAGTAGGTTAATATTAGCCTGTTCAAACAGATTTTCAGTCAAGATCTCACTTAGAAACAGCTGGATGAAAAAGCCAAATTAAAAACATACTTTTGTTTCTTAGGGATTTTTTACATTTCAACCTAAATCTCCAAGGACAAGTTCTGATGCAAGTGTTCCAAACTCAGGGACAGGGTGGATGAAACCCAGTCCCACTCTCTTCCCATCTTCCCAGAGAACTGAATTTTCTCTATAGATCCATTTCTCCATCTGAGCTTGCAGGTGACACTGCTGATCTTTGAAATGAAGAACTGGGATTCCAAACTGATTTACAAAACCAGTGTGGAGTAGATGAGCAAAATGAAATCATAGCTGCCTGACCTGCTTATA
>NW_008680161.1:48052-53952 GCF_000695815.1 Acanthisitta chloris | reverse complement strand
GGGGGGGGGGGGGGAATCAATTAATCAATTTGTTTATGGAGGCAACTTAGCAACAGGGAGCACATGGAACTGATTGGTTGGGTCTGTTAATAAGCAAGTTGAATTGCAGATAGTTGCATCAACTGATTTCAAATTTTGGGATATTGATTTTTGCTAAGAAGATTCATTTCCACTGACCCTCCTCCCAGAGAAAGAATCACTGTTCCTTTCTGTCAAAGCAGTGTCACGCTGCAATTAAGAACTGCCATGTTACCATTTCGAGGAGATTTTGGTACATTCAAGGTTTCTAAACCTGGGCTGAACAGAACAACTTGTTTGCTACCTCTTTGCTTTGTGGAGGCACCTTAGGAAGCAGTGCTCACAAGATGCTAAAAGGCAAATATATTTAAATTTAACCATATTATTTGCTAAGATTCTACAGTTTTATTTCATGTTTTCAATTACATTTTTAGAGGGATATTTGAAGCCCATAATGTATATGAGTTTACAGCACATATGGCAACTGGACATTACAAGTGGTAGTGGACATTACAGCCCACAACCTCTCCACAGGCAGAGGTTAGCCTCAGGGAAACCTGTGCATCCAAACACCCACACCCTGGGCACATTTGGCTGTCAGTGTCATCACTGCTTCTGTCTCTACTCTGCCAACCTAAGTCATCATTTCCTTCCTCCTGCCACCCCCACACAGATGCTGACATCTCACTTTCACTCACCTTTCCAAGGCATGGTCCTTATGGAAACATTACCCTCAGAGTTGCCACTTTGTTGAGGGCTGCAAATAACTCTTGTAGGGGTACTGGACAATGCAACATCCTGGGAATGTGCTCCAGGCATCCCAACAGAGAAAACTGCCCATGGGATGAACAGGCTGCAGAGAACTCAAAGTGGGGGCAGACATGCAGACTGCCTATGTGAAGAGACCTTGTGAAAGACTTACACCTCACCATCATTAACCTTCAGACCCAAAAAGAGTTCTGAGCCTTAATGAAGTCTCTTTTACCTCAGCACGAGTGCCAAAGAGAGGGGAACTGTCATCCACCCCCAAGCACTGCTGCCAGAGGGACAGCAACACCATTAGGAGGCTCCAACCCATCTAGAAGATCACAGGAGCTGTTTGGTTTCTTTGTCTCAAAACCTGGTACATGGTGCACACATCTCATTCTTCTCCTGGCTCAACGAGGTTGCCCATGATTATAAATTGTCTTGGTCATTTCTTTGGAAACTTTGCCTCATTTATGGTCATGACCTCATAACCTCCTGATACCTTCACTTACATCAGGACTTCTTCCACAGTAGTACCGTTTATTGTCATTCTCCTGAGACCAAAAGGGCAAAGGGAAAGAAACTACAGGCACTCACATCTGGGATGTAGAAAATATGGGTTTGAAAAAAGTATAAACAAATGAGAATATGAATGCCGGGAGCACGAGATTGCCCAGTGCTGAGTTTCTGCAGAGGCCCTTTTATTTACTGAACATTTATGTGTATACGAATATTCAGCCCTTGATAGAGCAAAGAGCTGGTTTTGATACTAACAGCAAAAATATTTGCTGTAAATGTCATGACACGCCTTGTCCGTAATATGATTTTTTCCAGATGGTTATTTTTTTCAAATTACTGAATGGAAAAATATGTCTTAAGACAAGTACACATAAAAATAATTCTTTTTCCTATTATTGCTTTCTTTTTTTTTCTTTCTACATTTGTAAAAGTGCTGCTGCCTGCCATGGGATGATATGTTGGGAGAGCATATACATCCTGACATCTGATTAATCATGCAAAGCTGTGGGTGCATAATTCTTAACTGACAGGGTAGCTGACCAGGAACCATTTTATTAGATGAAATACAAAGGTGTACACTATGTACACCCACTTCAAGATGGTTCCTAACTCCAGAACATTTCACCAAATGAGTGGTAGGCAGCTATTCAAGCTGGCTTTAACTCCAAGGAAACCCATACCTCTTTTGTTAGCTGGGACATGAACCTGCTTCTGGGTCCAAAGTGATCTCAGCTGGCAGTCCCACCCAATACAGCAGTTGGATGATTGTCTTGATCCTGCTCTTCATTTATTAAACTTGGTGTCCATGAGGTTATACCAGATGTGGTTCACCTCTCCTGCAAAATCGCATCCAATGCTGCAGTGTGTTTGCTTCCCATGGAGAATGGAGTCAGCTGAGTTCTACCCACACAATCTGGAGCTGGAAAGAAGCTTATGCAAGACATGATTGTGCTAGGGTGGAAGACAGACTCCTGCACAGCAATGGCACAAGTTTGGGAAGATTCCTCCTGATGAGCATCATACCATGCTTTCCATTTGCTAAGGCTTATTCATGTTCCTGAGAAGCACAGTGACCTGGCAAACTGTTGGGGTGAAGGCACAGGATTCCAGTGATGGAGTACAGTGAAGAGCCACATGCAGTATGTGGAAGGTGGAAAGGGAGCAGCCTCTCTGTGGGCTTCTCAGAAAGAAAATGAGGGCCAGATCCTGACCATGAGGTTTTCACTCCTCTTCTGCAGAATTCCAGCTTGTGCCTTTCTCCGAGGGCCCAACAGCTTTTTGTTTAGCAGCCCCCATCAGCAGGTAGAAGGCAGACTACTCATTGCTTTCCTGCACAGCACTCTGCCTAGTAGGGCAAGAGGTGTGGGCCCCATGAATGGAAAAGCTGTGGCAGGTATGGTTTGTTCATATGTATTAATACCATGTGTGATGCTGAATGACATCCTTCCCCAGCCAGGAGTGGGGGCGTTGGCTGAAGAGATCAGTTAACACAAACTGGAGATTGCCTTTCTAGCTCATGGCCCAAATCTGAATCTTATGGTTCAGTTCTGGCAAGGTGATGAGCAGCTTTGGCTTGGGCAAGAGTTAAGAGCCCTTGGCATTTTGCAGAATAGAGCCCTTAATGCAAACCAGTTAGTGAAGTATGAGCCTAGCAATTTCTCTTCTGTAAAAAAACAAAAACCAACTCACACAAAAAAAAGCAAAAAGAAAGAAGAAATTTGGAAAGGGGATAGAAGGGCAAAGTTCAGAGTGGTTTCAGATTCCCACAATAACAGCGAAGCCCTGCTCTTTCCCAAACACTTGCACATTTCCTTAGAAACAGGTGACAGACATCTGCAAGGCTGAGTTAAGAGCTGGAACGGCCCGGCCTCCCTTCCTTGGTGGTGGGTGTTCTGCTCTTACATGAGTGAGAGAGATTCAGCTTAAATATTTCCAGACAATACTGCAATTTATTTTAAGTGTAATAGGGGTCATTCTTCACTGAAAGAATATAATAATTTTTCTGTGTGAAAGCAGGAGAAATGTGGGAAAGCAGCAGATAGCAAGACTTACACCCACCTAAATCATGGTTAAACAGCTTTCTTATGTCTCCACATCCTGGGTATCACACCCAAGCCAGTAATCCTGGTGCCAGCCACCAAATAACACAGGATCCTTTCCTTGTGTTATTCCATATTCACTAGGGGGATGGCTCACAAGGAGACAGATGCTTTTCCCAATCCTAAACAAACTATGGGTCTCATCAGCTGTATTAGCAAAGAAAAGTGTGAAGAATAAAAGAGATGAAAGTGACCATCCAGCAGCAGTATAAACACCCTGCCTTGCTGATCAAATAACTACCACATGCATCTTCCCAGTTTTCTTCTGGGGACCCTAAATGACCTTGCACAGTGCCTTGTCTGGTGGGGTAACACTTATCATCCTGGTTTCCTCCCTCCTAAATGAGCAGATTAGGGAAAGCAAGAAGAGCAGGGAGTGTAGGACTGAAAACATCATCACCATCCCCCAAAGGAAGAAAATAAAAGAGAGAAAGCATCAATGTTCTCAAAGAAACAGAGGATTTTCTCTCCCATGGAGAAATGAGGGAGATTCACCCATTGGTCACTTCATCTTTCAGTTCCTGTGTTTTCCCAGTGTAAAAGATGGCAAATAATAACTCCTTTGTAACATGTAGAGCAAGATTCTCTAGGCAGGGAGGTGATGTTACTGCAGAGAAGAGCTACAGAGTCTTTGAAGTACTTCCTGTCCCCCTCGAATTCTAGATCTGAAATTTGGTCTTTAAATCTTGACCAACTCCGACGAAATTAAACCCCATTTCAAATCAAGTGGCAGAAAAGCCAAGACTCAATCACCTGCCTGCCAGTGAGCAAGCTTTTCTGTCTATGAATCTGATACACATTCAATTGTTTCTAGTGCTTTAAATGGGAAATGTTTCAATTGGAAACCATCACTTAGAGAGAAAAATAAAAATACCGTAGATGGTTTTAAGTTCTGCATCTGTGGAAATCTCATTAGGTAGTTTTAGATGTACTGGCATCTGGAAAAAATCATGCCTCTAAACAGAAAAATATGTCATAAATGTCATAATGGGGTGTTGGAGAAGCACATGAAATTAGTTTGGTTCTTCAACTCAGCATCTCTGGCTGGAATCATTAGAAAGAAAATACTTGTATAAAGCATTAAACAGTTTTTGTCAGGGTTTGGCTGTGTGGACCAACTTGGAGTCTTAAGAGCACTGAATACCTGACTTAAAGATGTAAAACTCTGGAGACCTACAACAAGTTGGAGTCAACCCAGACATTCACAGAAAGTGAGTACAAGTACAGTGAACCCCATGGTCTGCACAGGCTCCTTCAGCAACATGCAGGTGCTTTGCTCTGACCAAGGAACTACTCAGAGTCTCTAAGGGACATCATTGCTCTGTCCATATTCACTGGATGTTTGCATCAGGTCTAACTGAAGATCTCAGGCAAGAATCACCTTCAAAGAAGCCCACTAGGGAGATAACAATCAGGTGTTGAAGGACCTCAGCCTCCCTTGAGCTGGTCAAAGGTGGGAAGCACTCAAAAGCTTGGTAGGCTGGTACTGTCTTCTGCTCCTCAAAGCCCATGGGGATCTTCTCTGCTGGGCACCACAGCATCATGCCTAGTGCTGCTCTGCACTGAGCAATCAGGTGCTGGGCAGAAGGCAAGTGAGGAGGATGCAGAACTTAGGGTGTCCCTGAGCTCAGAATTCAGGAGGGCTGTGGACATCTGCATGCACCATGCTTATCTCCAGCTTCTGGGGTAGCTGCTTGTATCCTGCACTACTTTTAGGCCCTGGCCCAGTCGAACATAGTCACTCTGCTAAATTTGGGGTGGGAATAAGCACTAAGCTTCCTTCTGCCAGGTGCCACATCCACAACACCTTCACTGCAGAAACTAGAAGCTCAGCGAGGTGTTCATCAGTGTCCTCTAAGGTCCCTCTTCTTGAGCTGACTCACAGACACACTGAGAAAAATGCACCTGGAATGTCCTAAGCATGTTCCCAGGTGACTTTCAGTGCTCTTAGGTATGTGGAGCAGTGGGTATTTTTGCAGGGATGACTACAGCAACCAAAAGCTCTTCGCTGACGGGAGATACTTCACTTCTGGGTTGCACAAGCTGCAGCAATCAGTTAGTGCTGACTGCTGCTTTGTTATTGCAGAGTCTCTCATCAAAATTAATGTTAAACACCAGCCCTCCAGGCCTTCACGAGATGCACATCAAGAAGGTATAAAGCAACTGGAGATACAATTTCCTTGGGCAGTCTGTAAAATGCAAGCCATGATCAGAACTGGTCATTAAAAATCCTGTGGCAATCTCTGCAACAGAACGTTCGATCCATTGTCCCAAATCTAATCATTACACTCTGCCCTCTGCCCATTTAGCATCCTTCTAGTGTTTCAATTGAGGATGGTATTGCAGTGCATTTCCTGACCTGAATAGTTTAACGGATCATAATTGTCTCATGGTTACTTCATGCTCCCGCAGTCAGTTTGTTGTATCCATCTGTTTTCTTTATTCTTCCATGCAAACTGTATGGTCTTTGGGGCCAATGGCTGCTGCTGAGCCCTGTGTTAATACAGCACCGAGCAC
>NW_008680161.1:2997-48017 GCF_000695815.1 Acanthisitta chloris | reverse complement strand
GAACAACCCATAATTAATAAATGGCGGCTTGTCTGTTCTGAGCAGAAAAGCAGCACAGCAATCTGTCAGGGTATAGAGGAGGAGGGTGTGACCTCTCCCATCAGGCCTATGTCCCTTGGGATTCTCCTGATCATCCTCATTTTCTTTGGAAAAGTTATGGTGCCGATCAGGTTTTTTTGTGCATTCAGTTTCACTCCAGCCCAGGAACAGATGGTGGCACAAAAGAGGAGTGACTTAAAATCACTTTGTCCTGTTCTCCCCCTCCACCTGCTCCTAATCACAAGCCATCCATACATTTAAATACCAAACAAGAGGAAGGAAAGAGCTTGTGTGCAACAGAAATACCAAACAATGTTTGCATTAGAAAAAAACCAACTTAGACATGCCTTTCAGCCCCTAGCAGCAGTCCCCATGGAAAATAATGTTAAAATAAACAAAAAGCAACAATTCCTTTCTGACTGATGATTTTATAATATGGTTGGTGCCGCTAAATGCAACCAGCCGTCCCTCCCACACTCCTGCCCTCCACCCAGAGCTGTCCCCCTGTTTTAAGGGTGTCTCTTCACCCAATGACATGTGCACATGAATTCTCTTTCTTAATGATCTTTAAGCATTATTAAGAACAAAAGAAATCCTAATAATGATATAAGCCTATTAAAGGATGACAATGATAAATCATTAGCAGTGATGCAGAATGGGCAGAAATGTGCAGTTAGGACTTCCACTTCTGCATGTAGAAAGGAAATGACTGATGTATTTTTACTAAATGAGGAAGATGGAGTAACCCCCAGTCTACTAGTAAACAAACAAGATGTTAAACAGTATTTATCAGCAAGTTTTCTCAATCTGTATACCTAAAAAGCTTGAAGCCAAAAGTCCTACAAGACCTGGCCAAGGTGTTCTCTGTTCTCTCTCTCTTAAATAAAGTTTGAAAGCAACTGTCTTTTCAAAGACTGGTACATGATTTGTGTATCTCCTCACCTCAACTTGGCTTCATCTCCTACAATCCTGCCATGAACTACTGGGCAGGCCTAGAAGTTGCCTGGAAGATCCTCATGTCACTACTGGGGGAAAAAATGGAGCCTGTGAGAATGTTTCTAAAATACCTGAAGAATTATTCAGCAGGGACTAAAATCAGTTGTAGACACACCTACACTGTGAGGGGTGACTACAACCACCACGTGTGCCACATACTCATATTAACTCTGTGCTGGCTCAGGCAAGTGCCAGGATGAGCAGCCACATGGCAGATATTCCTGGGACCCTATGGATAAAAATTGTCCCTGGCAGATCAGCTGGATTTACCTGGAGCTACAGAGACTAACAGCTGCTACAAAAAGCTGGTCCTGGCTCTCTGGAGTTTGCAAGCTGTAGTGAAAAGCCGCAGATACAGAGCTGAGCTTTGTCCTGCTTAAGCAGGACTTTTCATCAAGTTAACCTTGCGAAGTTATGCTGGTATTGACCATGCCTACCACCCTCTGACACTCAGATATCTCCACCTTTTTGGTGGAGTCCCTCCACCCTGGGGTCCTGTGCCCTCCATCCTGTAATGGGATCTGCATTCAACCGCCTGACCATTGGGGTTTTGGGGTTGGGATTTTTTAGGCAAGAGGTCATTTTCCAGATCAAACAGGGCAGTAAAAATGAGAGACTTCCCTTGCTCCACCCTGATGCTGCCTGGGGAACGCAACAACCCCCATTGCTCCAAGAAAGATCAGCCTTTAAACTGCCCCACGCCTGCCATCCATGTGCAGTGCTCCTAAACCATGTCTCCTGTGCACTGTTGATGCCCCAGATCTCCCGGGAGAGGCTTCACACAGGATTGTTGGGATGCCTGTAACGAGAAACTGCAACTCTGTTGCATTTGTGCTATTCGATGGAAAATTGCCTTCATCAGAGACACTTTGATTCCTAAGCTGGGATGTGAGGAGCTGTAAATCAGCATAGTCCCACTGCTTCTAGCAGACTTACAGGATTTGTATCAGGACAGGAATTTGCCACTTCGTTACAGAACTCCTTCAGCAACAACCTACCCTGAATGAGGCCCCGTGGTCAGTCGGGAGAGGTAGCAATTTTCCCTTCACCGTGGTAAATAGCAAACTCAGAGACATTATTTTAATCAGCTGTAAGTGCACAGGAAGGCTCTGTGCAGATAGGTGTGTATTAACAAGGAGCACACTCATATCACACTGCTAAGTATTTTTGGGTGGCCGGTCAAGCATAGCTGCCTTTCAAACTGCCTCGGAAGGAGAAATATTAATAAACTCCCTGCAGCATGCAGATTTGATTGAATTTCTCATGGATCATAGCTCGCCTGCAGCAGGGTGGCATACCTGTCAAGCTAAGACATTGTTCCATAATTGTTCCTGATGCATTGTGTGCTAATTACCATTGCTGAAAATAATCTCCAAAGATTATGGCAGGCATCATAAATAACAAGCCAGCGGTTCGACACTGCATTATGACAAGGCCTCAATCGCTCTTATCTTTTACTGGAGTGGAGCCTATGCATTAGCTTTACTAATGAATCTTTTTCATTTGTACAAGTGATGTTTCCATTTGACAATGACATGAACATAAAGTGGAGGTTAATTTACTCTATTCCGAGAGGTTCATTATTTAACCTGACGTTGAGGACAAAACAATGTAGCCTAATAGACGGCAAATAGAAATTAGTTGTGATGAATTTTGCCATTTAACACTCTCGCGCTCAGCGGCACACGCACAGCAAGGGGATGAGTTTGCTTCAGCAGCCAAACCACTTTATTTCCACGGTTCTGGGAAAGAAAAAAAAAATAAAAGATTCTCCTACTCCCAGAATCCCTCTGTACCTTGTAAAACACGATGGATTTACACAGACATAAAAACTGCTGGTAACTAATGGCCCGACGTTGTCATTGTGTCAATTTTTATCAGATTAGTTGGCATTAACACTGTATCACCGATTGCCTTACAAGCCAAGCTGCTGTGAATTGGATTGGATTCAGGTAGCTATTAGAATTGCCAATTTAAACACTCGGGGCTTATCTCAGCTTTAAGCCATTGACAAAAAGGTTTGGTCACTTCCCCGACATCTTCTGACATGTGTGCTCTGGGCGAGCGATGCATCCGGTCGCTGGCTGCACTCATCCCTCTAGGCCTTCAAATGTATCTATTCAACATTAATTTAACATCATCCAATGTGGTTTGAATCAAGCAAATATTTTCCTTGTTTATTGCACACGCTCATTGTGCTGTTTCAAGGAGGTTTATTAATAGTTTGCAATAAATTTGCTAAACAATTTGCAATAAATTATGCAGTCGTATTTATAGCAGTGACACATTTTAGAGGACAAAAGTTGACCTTTCCCATGCCTCAAAGAGAGAAGGGGCAGGGTGTATCCATTACAGCCCAGCTTTTGGTAGGCTCATATCCTGGTTCCTTCAGCTCGAACAGAAGATAAAATGTATCTGCTCAAAAGCTTGTTTAATTTGTTTACAAACAATGGGACATATTCTCTGGGACCCTGTGAATGCTGCTGGGCTGGATTCCGATGTACCACAGGAACTGAAACCTATAGGGGCTCTTCAGAGGAGCTTGCAGGGCAAGAAACCCTTTGGATTTGGGGTTTTGCTTGTTTTGTTTTGTTTTGGAAGGTTTTTTTTCCTTTTTTCATTCATAGCTTGACAAAAAGCAACATCTTGAGAGGAAACACTCCAATTTCAACAGTACTGCATTTTCCAACAACAACAGAAACCTTCCTTTAATTACTTCCAAATCGCATCTAATATTTAGTTAGTGAGAGATGTGGTGATGAGTCGAAGGGGTTTCTCCAGTTCTCCCCTGACCCCACCTCACCACCCTGCTCTCTGCTGTTAGCTGGCTCACCACTGTAGCCATCCACAACCCTTCACTTATGGACCACCAAAGAAAGTCCACTTAGAGGGATGGAGACATACAATGCAACTGCAGCCCCTTGCTGCCATCTCTGGAGGTGGCACACAGCAAACCTCAGCTCTGGGGTTTATATCCCTCTTTCCTGGGGCCCTCCTCCTCCACCCTCCCCATTCACGTACAGCTGAGAATATGTAGCAGGAAGAAAAAAAAAAACTTCTCCATTTTTTTCCATATTTTTCCAGACATCAGAGCTGCTCTGGTTAAATCTGTCCTGACAAAGAGCATCATGGGATCCTCAGCAACCACATGTGGTCAGGAAGCAGTTTTCACATTTCTGAGAGGCAACTACTCCTGTCAGGCCTGGATAATTTTCTTGTGGGTGACTCAGAGTGTAAGAGCTGCCTCCCTGCCACTTACCACCCCAAAACCAGAGCAGCACATCGAGGGTGCTGGTGAGGTAATGGTCTCACTTCTCAGAGCAAGGGAGCAACAGAGTGAGAAAGAAAGAGCATCATTCTAGGAACGACCTGGGCAGCAGTTTGACTATGCTTCTTTTTTACTGCATATTATTACAGCATTACATTCATAGTCAAGGGTCAGCTGCCATTTCCTGGGGTTTATAACTTGCCTGTTTTAATTAACATCAGGCTCAAACTTGGTAGGGAGGCGGGGTCAGCCCAGATGTTAATGTTATTCCAAAAGTGCCTTATATCAGTGGTGTTATTTAAAATATATTAAATGGGGAACATTTAGGGATATGCCAATTCCAGGGTTGTATTTTAGACAAATAATAAAGACCAGGTTTCATTTTGAAAGAAAGCAATTTGGGATAGACTTTGTGCCTCTATGAGCAGCTCACCATGGAGAGACAGGAAGAATCAGTTCCCTGCTATGCATGGGAGCTGCTCTGGGCTGGATCAGCCAGGCAGTGGGAAGAAGCAGCCCAGCTGCCCTGTCCAGAGGGCTCAGCAGGGATGATATTAGTTCAGATGCAGCAGTGTATGAACTCAGCAGCACACTTTCACTCACCAGGAGAGATGGTTTCTCAGTGTTATTCTGCTCAAAGACCCCTGCCCCACAAAAGCAGAGCCCTCATCTGTGTTTCCACTGTCCCCTGCCCTCTGTTACCCTGCCTAGAAATGGCTGTTCAGACTTAGCTAGGCAGACAGGCAATAACACTTTAAAGAGTTGCCTTAAATATGCATTCTCCAATTTCCAGGATGTTTTTGCTGGTATTGGAAGTGCACTAGTAACACTAATGCAGTTACTGTGGTAGCAAAGTGCTCAGTACCACTTCTGCAGTATTTGCTTACAGACACACTGGGCTATTCGTTGCATCTTTGTAGATTGTGGAGGTGATTTGTACACACAAAGTTCCTGTGCTCATGGCATTCCCATTATGAACAGAAACGCTGGGACTTGGCACCACCTTTTCACAAACCCATCACAGAGTTAATGATTCGATTGGTGCTGTCTAAAGAAGTTGTCTTTGCTGTCCTGGTAGTAGATGACTATGGGCAGTGTTGAAGTCCTTTCTGATGAGTTAAAAGACTGGCAGGGATTCTACTTTAACTCTGAATGCCTGTGCTGTTGTGCACAATGACTATTTCCTGTTGCTTTAACCTAGATTTCTGTGTTTCCCAAGTCCAAATTGCTTTCTATAGCTTCACCTCAGTCAGGCTGACTTACAACCTCTCTGTTTCTCAATGCACTGGCCTGCAAACTCAAAAGCTCTTGTAGTTTTAGGAACCATTTCAGTCTACTCATTTAAAATGTCACCCCCAAAATCAGCACATCTGCTTAACCAGCCTCGACCCTTGGCATCTCACTTGTTCATCTACTGATGATCCAGTTTTAAGACAGGACCTGGTGTTCTCCTCGTGTTACAGGCAGGGAGATAAGTATCAAGTGAATATGGGACTTGCCTGAGGTGATACTGGGAATCCATGGCAGAAGTGAGAACTGAACACAAGTTCTTGGGCTTTGAACAATTGGCCATCATTCCCCAAGACATGGCCTCTTCCTAAGGACAAATACCTTCTGCTTTTGGCTGTGGAAGGAGCTTGGAGAAAGCAGCACACAAAATAGCCCTGATTTGCATGCTGCTTGTCACAACAAACAAGAAAGAGAATCAGATGTTTAGCCTGTGGGGGCTATTCCCAAAGGGCATAGAAATGATAACTAAGAGAAGGAAATCTATTTCCACTTGGCTTAATATTATTCTACAAGGGGTCATCTCTCTCTTAGAAAAAGAAGCTAGAAATCCATACATCAAAGGAGACTAAAAAGTGCTCGTTAGTTGCCAGTTACATGATGCTTTGAGCTAAGGACTGGTCTGCCCTGTCCCCAGCCTCCTTCTTTCTCTGCATAAATTAATAGAGAAGTGTCATATCATCACTCTTGCTACATTTGCATGCCCAGGACTAAATGTTTAGGGACATAGCTGGTACAATAGCTTTTCCCTTCATGCTAAAGCTACCAAAACTGCCTCAGGCAAAAAGTGACATTTCTCCAATGCTAACAGAGAAAAATGCTAACAAGCTAATTTTGCCTGTTTTGCTTTCATTTTGATTAGGGACTCACTGGCTACAGGTAAATATCTCAGTCTGATTGAGTTGAAAGTGTGCTGTGTGCTTTGCCTTCACTCATTAGTGAACAGCAGGAGCAAATACAGTGGGTAAGTTGATTACAGTTCTTGGCTCCTTTCACAGGCAAACAGTGAATTCCTTGGGACCACATTCCACCTAGGTGTTATATCCCCTGGTGTCCCACACAGCAGTCACAAACCCCAAAATCATGGCTAGAGCATCTTATTGGTTTGGGGTTTGTGTGTGTGTGTGTGTGTGTGTGTGTGTGTGTGTGTGTGTGTGTGTGTGTGTGATTGTTTAGTTTTGCTTTTTGTTTTGTTTTCATGCAGAAACTTCATAACTTCACCAACTCTTTCCTGGACATTTTTTTATTGTGTTTACTTTCAGGAACAGCAACATTTGATCAGGTGCTGAGAAGCTGCATGTTGCCTTGTAAACTCAGAAATTATTTTCAGGTGTATTCTGTGGGCATTTTTTCTCTCAGAAACTTAAGAGGCTGCTGGAACAAATACCTAGATATAGGTATTTATGGAGTCCTTCTCATTTTGTTTCTTGGAAACACAGAAGTCCCTTCTGCTCCTGTTCACATTGGTGGGAACGAGCCAGTGGTGTTCAGAGGAATTGAATGGCTGTACCACAGCACACCAGACAGATGAGGACACGTTTACCAAAGGAAGAAGGGGCCACCACTGATCCTTCTCACACCACCCACAGACATTGCTGAATGCATCAGTGCTAGCAAGATTGTACTTTTCTTTTGCCTTAGTACACTTTCCAAAGAGCCACAGTTCCATTATAGAGGGAAAAGGTAGAAGAGCAATAGATGTTTCTGTAAGTCAGACACAAAGATAGGAAACAAGGAGCACCAGTAGCATGTGTATCATAAACCTGTCCAAAAAAGGAATGATTGTGTGGTCGTTTGCTGTTCATGGAGGTGAAAAAAATTCAAGTAGAAGGAAGAAACCTAAACACATGGAAACATCTGCTGTAAAGAGTCACTGGAGAAATAGCTTTGTATTAATGTGAGAGGCACATCAGCCCCCAGTGCTGCACACCATGAGGTGTGCAATAAAGAGGAAAAGATTGGGGGTAGGATCAAGTCATGCAAGAGCCTCTGGCTCTCTCCTGAGCCTGCTTGCTTATGATTAGTGACCAACACTCAACGCCTGGGAACATTCATACCCCTTGACATCCTAGTGCTATCTAGGTAAATATTGGCAGGGCCCCAACCAGGAGATCCACAGCACTTGTTCCACAAGTAAGAAACTCCCTGGAGATTGTCAAAGGAGGTTGTAGTCAGGTATGGGGTGGAGTCTTCTCCCAGGCAACCAGCAGCAGGACAAGAGGGCACAGATTCAAGCTCTGCCAGGGGAGGGTTAGGTTGGATATTAGGAAGAGATTTTTTATGGAGAGAGTGATCAGGCATTGGAATGTGCTGCCCAGGGAGGTGGTGGATTCACCATCCCTGGAGGTTTTCAAGCTGAGACTGGATGTGGCACTTAGTGCCATGGTCTGGTAACCACGGTAGGGTTGGACTGGATGATCTTGGAGGGCTTTTCCAACCTGGTTGATTCTATGATTCTATGACTTGGGCCACTGCTATAGCTTTTGACTGCAGATGCAGCTAGCTCCTGCCTACTTGGGAGGATGGAGGAAAAAACCAGAAATCCATCAGCAGATGGATACACAAGGTAGAAGATTCCCACACAAAAGAACACCAGGGTCTCTGTGGCCATCCCTCACCTTGAGAACTATGGGATAACTCTCTGGAACACATGGATGTTAGGAGAAGAGTTATCCTTGGACAAAAGCTAACTGACTGCCAGAGCAGTGCAAGCAGAGGGAAGCTTAGGTGGGCTTTTAGCCTGACATTGTGCCCCACCAAGCTGTGGCCTTGTCTTGCCAGCAAAATCTGCTTCATACTTTTCCTTCCTCATTTTCACTCTTGGGATCTGAGATGCAGCACAACATATCACAAACCTGTGCTCCTTAAGAGGAGAGATCCGTGGGGTTTGTGTGACCAAGAAAGCTTTGACTTTTTTGTTTAATGTCAGGGGTTATTTTCTAACAGGCAAAAGTTATAAGCTGTTCCCAAGATCTGGGATGCAGATTCAATAAAGGCAGACAAAAGATTTGAGGTTATGTTCTTCAGAGGGGAGCCTCTTTTGTTTGGTTGGTTTGTTTTTATTCAAAGGGCATTTTTAATTTGTTCCTCAGTTGGTTGTTTCCAAATATATTTGTCTTTGCCATTTTCCTCCTTCCCTGCCTCTCTGGTTCTGATTTTCACAGCCATTAGTAAATACATCACCAGTGGGATCTCTTCTCTAGGATTTATGTTTAGAGTTTAAAATCAATTTCATCTGAGAAAAGAGGATGGAGGGAAAAAGTGCAAGAAAAAGATATTAAAAAGAGTAAGTAAGAGAGCAATCACAGAGATGTTTGGGTAACTGAACAGTGCTCAATTTATTGGGAGATCCCTGACGCCTTATGCTGACTTTGAGTCACAGTGTTCAAACACATATTGTTCTTAATTTATTAATTGAAATAGAGAGAAAAGTCAATCATAGAATCATAGAATTTAAGGGTTGGAATGGACCTTACAGATCATCTAGTCCCAACCCCCTGCTCTGGGCAGGTACACCTCCTGCCATACCTGTAATTTAAAAATTAAGATCCGTATTAGACTATTAAAACTATGTTCCAGCATGACAGAAAAATTGCGTATGAATGAAATTGT
Source organism: Acanthisitta chloris (assembly GCF_000695815.1). NCBI lineage: Eukaryota > Metazoa > Chordata > Aves > Passeriformes > Acanthisittidae > Acanthisitta > Acanthisitta chloris. Next base: position 38,815 of record NW_008680161.1, on the reverse strand, counting down.
TGATGTTTGCCAGAAGCAATGGTTGCTCACATGAACTGCTGGGACATCCTGTAATTGTCTGGTGAAATTCAACTCCAAATTGCCAGAGCTCTCTGCAGACAGAGTGGCATGTGTTTAAACTTGGCTTCTAGCAGATTAGTTTGCATGAGCATTTCCCAGACACACATGAAATGAACACTAACTTATTTAGCCCAAGGAAGTTTAAATAGTTAAACAATTCAGGAAAACCAGCTGAGGTGCAGTTTGTGACAGGGCTGGAGGCTGGATCAGGGCGGAATTGCTGTGTTGATCCTTCCCCACACCTCCAGGCTCATTCTTTGCCCCCTTGCAGGTATTGCAGCTGAAATGTCCATGTGACTGCATCCTGGTGATGCCATTTCCTGAGTAAATGCATGCACTTAGTAAATTTACTGTAACTTAGTAAAGTAACCTTTCCTAAGTTAGTTCATTTAGGCAAAAACAGGTCTAAGGACCCCCATGTTAAGTATGCTTAGAGAAGCAGCTTAAGGAAGTAGCCAGATCTGGAATGGGAGAGTCACAGGATGGCAATGTGCTCAGACAGCAAAACTGCAGCCAAAACAGACTGTGTGATCACAGCCTCCTGCCCTGGGGCAGAAAGGGCTTGTCCTTGCCCAGACTCTTGATTTTCATCAATATAAGTGAATGCTGAAAAACTATAAACTTTCCATCCAGTCATTCTCAATTTATTGCATCAGGAGGGAATAAACATCATACATTTTCTACATTAGATCTACCCTGAGCTGCACGGGATTTATTTTATTTAGACCACACATTGTGTGGTGTATTTATAAAGCAGAGTCCTCTGAAACACAGTACTGCTTGGGGAGGTCTCAGCTGAGCCATATATTGAACAATCACACACTTTAGCAAGCTGGTGAATGTCAGTGAAATATGAAAGTCAAAGAAGAAGCCGGTCAATACGATGGAAAATTGGTAGCAAAGCTGGGTGTGGGGAAGAGTGGGCAGGAGCCTGGAACTGTTGTTAAACTCTGAGCTCTCCTGCAAATTGCAGGAGAGCCTCTTCCCAGCGTCCTCCTGGCACACCATGAGTCACTCCTGAGGCTCCACATTGAGTTATCACCATTTAGAGTGGCATTTCCTTTCAGACTGCACAAAGCAAAGGAGCCATATTAGTAAATTTATTGAGTATTTCATTAGATCAATATGGAGTATGATTTAGGAGCCTCTGCCCAGGCTCTTTAAATCTATTTAATCAAACCAATTAATAAAAAAAAATCTAGAAAGTTGAAACATATCCTGTAAGGTGCATCGTAAATATACTCCCTTACTTAGGCTTTTGATCTCAGCCAGGTAATTAACGGCTTTGGTTAAGTTCAAGTCATTCCCTCATGCCTGCTCGTGGTCATAAAGCCCTAGGGCTATACATAGCTCATGGATTTATTATGTTTTTTTCCAGTTGCAAAAGCTTCTCTAGCTCTGTTTCCCTTTTTTTTTCCTTCCCTCCTTTAATTCCAGAGATGTAGACTTCTGTGGCTCCCCATCCTGGCTGCAACAGCTGTGGCTGTCATGCTTTGTGCAATAACAGGGCCCTTTTGTCTTCTTCTGGCTTTTGGGATACCATAAATACAACTGAAACCTGGATGTTCCAACTGTTTTGCCAGAGCCATAACGTGACCATTGCATACACCAGACTAATACTCCTCAGTGGGCATCAGCTTCACTTCAGGAAAGATGAGACAAAGCTGGCAGGACACTGACCTTCTCCCTTCCTCATCCAAAAGCAACAGGGCGGGAATATATTCCCCTGTGGAGTAAAGAGTCTCTTAATTCTTCAGCTAGAAATCTCTCAGCTGTTTAGACAAGCATGGAGGAAGCTGGAGGGAGAAAAAATTGTGTCCATCACAGGGGGGATGCATGGTATGCTAGAGAGAGAGGGAGATCATGAACACATTTCTTCCCAGAGTCTTTAAAGTCAAGATAGCAGCTTTATCTTGCTTTACAATCAAGGAAATCCGGGCTCTGGGGGAGAGAGACAAGAGACAGATGAATGGGTTTCCTCTAAACACATGTAATATATATCAGTGCTGAAGAACATTGGTCATAACTCTTGGACAGTGCCCCAGAACAAAATAAATAATGAGGAGTGCTGGGCTCACCTCATGGGCTGCTTGGAGCAGGAGAGCTGAGCCTGAGCACACTGCAGACAGGGAGATTCTGTCTCCCTCCTGCTCACAGTGAGCATCTGGTTTTACCTGAACAACTATGGAAGGTGGGGGGAAAAATATCAAGCATAAAAACAACTGACTCACTTTTTTAACACAACTCACTAGAAGAACAATGTATCTTTCCTAATGAGTGTCAGGTTAATTTTCCATAGTTATGTGAACATCACAGTAACTTTATTGAGATATTCCAGGAGATGAATAGGCCTATATAAAAAGCCACAGGTCCTTCTTCTACTGGGTTTGTTTGGTAAAATAGTTTAAGACTAATATGGATCACTGTGGGAGAAGTTTACAACTCTGTGTGTTTTATGCTACTACTCTTAATTCCCAAATAAAACCAGGAACTGACAGAGCTACTAAGAGAGTCCCATGAAGACCTTCTGATCAAGACAGACAAGTCAGAAGCATAATGGAGATCTGTCCTATGACAGGTCTACAGATTGCACTCAGTTCAGTCTTGTCACGGTTTACACCTTACCTAAATACTCTGCCACCACTTATAAGGATTACAGTAAACCTCCTAGTCTGACCACAAAACCCTGGAGAAGAATTCCCTTTTCCACACATCACACCTCAAAATGCTTGCTGCAACCTGAGACCTCCTGGGAAACACTGGCAGCCACAAGAGCTGGGTTGGTTCCCTACTGCAAGAGGGGACAGTGGCTGGTGTGACAGGAATAAAACTGATGTGCAGCAGCAAGAGGAAGATGTCCACTGGTTACCCAGCTCTAACAAAAGCTTCAAGATGAGTCAATCTGACCTTTGACTATGTAAGTGGGAGTCCACAAATGGATCAAAGCCTTAACATAAACCCTAAAAAAGGGCACAGATCATAGCTTTGTTTTACTTTTCAGTTGGGCTTTGCATTGCATGAGTGTTCATGTGGCAATGAAAAGAGCAGAGAGCATCATCCTTTCCTGACAGCATTTACAAGCACAAAAACCCAATCGCAAATGCTTTGAAGACAGCAAAAGTCTTTCCATCAACTTCAGTTGACCTTGGATCCAGCCCAGAGCTCACAGCTGAATGACTCACTGGTGAGGATTTCTTCTCCACAGCAAAGATGGAAAGAAGATGCTGCTCTCAGAGCAGGTTGGGGTCCGTGCTGATCATACCCCTCTATATAATTTTCAAGAAGCCATGGACCAGACAGAGTTTATTTATTCTAATATCTACTCAGCACTCACAGAATCAGAGCAAAAATATTATCAACTGTGTCTTTTTGCCAGAGGGTTTCTAAACTTGTCAGGCCCCAGAACAGGGCTCTTCCCTGCTAATTCCCTTTCCCTTCCCAGGGCCTGGGGTGACTGTGTTCACTGGGTTTTGGATGAGTTGCCACCACTGTGGTCTCATTCTCACTCAAACCATGTTCAGCTAGTGGGAGGGGGGGGAAAGTAAAGGGACTTCTGAAAGCAGGAAAACAAATCCATAGCTAGTAAATTATATATAGCTCTTATCCCACAATTAGTTTGTAATTCTGAAGGACTGCAGACAGTCAGACTCCTGTGTAATAATCCCCGAGATCAGATTCACATTGAATTGAAGGACTTTGAAGAAAGATAGGCAACAAAAATTAGGCCAGGATCTATACCAGTTTACACTAGTATAAGCTCTGTCCCTATAAGGGGTTTTAGCAAAAATGTGAGGCCTTTTCTTCAGTTAGTTTTTTATTTGTATGAGTTCTTTTCTCCTTTGTATGTTTTCTCAATCTCAAAACCAGATTCTTCTTTACCACTACTTCAGTGTTGGTCACAGTAGAGTTACTCCTACTTTACACCATTGTAAGACACTGTCAGAAAACAGACATCACTGTGGGGGAAAAGATACATATTTCCAGTTTGGATAATTAGAAATAGACATTGAAAACAATGTGTGTTTTATATATCACATTAGATATATAACATTGCAAAATAGGTGGTAGTTGAATTTATCCATTCATCATAAATATAGATTACTTGCGTAGTAAGTGATAAATCAAAATGCAGTAATCACTAAATCAAAGATTTATACGAGTAAAGAGCAGCAAAGCAATTAATCAATTCCCTGTACAGCCAATGATTAATTAGGTTCCAGTCTGAAAGTATAGAGGCTGGTTTACAATTAAGACTATTACAGATAGGCTTTATATATTTTTTTTCTTAAACATCCTGTTCTTGAAAAGGAGATAAGTTGACCCCAAACAAACAATGCTGTGAGAAGGATCAGATGATACAGTTGTGTATACATTCAAGGCTCTCAGTTCCTAGAAGCACAGATCAGAGGAGACGGAAGCAGCAGCATGTTGCTATAATCTCATAGTCAGATCCCTCACTCTGCCTGGGCTTGCTCTGTTTCACAGCTTGGAATAGACACCCACCCCAAAGCATGGGATTTGGGAGCCAAAGGCATCAGAGAGACTCTCTTGGGGCAGCATGGATCCTGGTGGCTGTCTCTAGTCAGTGTCTGCTAAAGATCTACCAAGACCCAGCATGGATGCAGGGTATTTCTGACACCCCAGACCCAGCAGTTTTGCAGAAGCAGTGGGAAAATCTGGAAGCAGCACAAGGTGCTCCAGTCATTCCTGCGGAAGAAAGTGTGTTGTGCTGAGCCCCAAGGAGTATCAGCTGCAGCAGCCCAGCAGTGGGTCCTGCCTGCCTGGTGCTGGACTAGGACAGCACCCAGGGCAAGTTACAGGCTTCTCCACAGTGACAGTGAGGAGATACCATCAGGGTTATCACCACTCTAGATCTAGGGGACATTTTTGGGGTGTCCCACCTCCATGCTTCAATGCGACCCATGCAGGATTCAGTTTTGAGTCTGCAGCACTGCTCCAGCCCGTTGCACTGGAAGCACTGGGGCTGACATGGGATCAGCTGTGCAGCTCAGCAGAGCTGGCACAAGAGAAATATTTGTTCCCAAATTCTCCTACCAGCAAGAGCTCCTCCTTATGCCAGCCAGCTGTTTGGCAAGAGTTGCTTCCTGCTCCTATTCATTGCAATGCCTTAGCCAGGCCTGTTCTTGTGCCTGGAAGAGAGCATCATTAGCACCATGTGATGGCTAGTTTATCCCTCTCCCTTCTTCCAGAGAGCTGAAGAGAAGCTCAAACTGGAGAAGAGCAACAGCACATGCTACCCTGGCTCAAGGTGCACCCTTAGTTCAGAAGGATGAAGCTCCAGTTCATGCAAAATGAACTTTTTTTGGCTTGCAGCATCACTACAATGTAAATCCAGTGGTTGCTGCTGTCAGCAGTGACTATCAGGTATCTGCATGACAGCTGCGTCAAGCTGTACCTGTGCCACTGCTCATGCACAGGTGAGCAAGAGTCAGACCTGAAAGTGAAGCTATCAAGGAAGGAAAAACCTCTTGTACCAGATAAAGAGGTTTCCCTCTTTGCCACTTTTTTTTCCCTCTAGTATTTTTCAGGGGGCTGACTCCACCTCCCTTTCCTAGGGGAGCAGATGATAGGGATGTGGATACCTAGATGCCTCCAAGCCCTGTGTACTTTGACTGAGAGGCACTAGCTGGAACTTCCTTCCCCATGACACTGCAAATTACTCTTTTTGTACAATGTGTATATTGAAAATACAGAGGTCATTAATCTGCAACTCTATCTGTGCACCTTTCTGAGGGTGTCCACATGTCCAGCTAGACCAGGTGAGAGTTCTGGGTCTGTGTGCAGAGGTAGTGACAAGTTTCCATGTAATTAGTTTACACATCCAGAAAATTCAGTTAAGGGTTACACAGACAACTGCAGATTAAAAAAAAAAAAAAAAAATCCAGTATTTTTAAGGAAAAAGTCCAATCATGTTGTTTGACATTTTGTAAATGAAATGTTACAGCTCCTTATTTCAATGAAAAGGTTTTGAGACCAAACTTGCTCAAACTCAGGCTTTTTATATATAGATGTATACCCTTTTTTTCAAACAGAACAAAACAACATGTTTTGCATAATTCGAAGTGATGGTTTTCAGAAGAGATGACAGTGGTGAGAGCTATTTCAGAAGAAAACTTGCTTTGTGTCCTCTTAAAATGGTGAGCGAGTTAAAAAATTAATTATGCACACATCTCTAAAGCACAAACTGCATGGTGCAGCCTGGGCCCGGGCAGAGGGACCTTAGACATCCCTCCTAGTCAGCAATTGATTTTTGATCCTGCTTCACCCCTGCATATAACACCTGGACAATGTGTGAGAGCATCATGTGGCTAACGGTGGGTGCTTTGCACAGAGGTAGCAGGAAGCCTCCTTTCTGCATAGCACTGCCTGCAAATGCTCTTTTTGACCTCGTTTTGCCTCAATGCCTGCATTACTCACTCTGAATTTGGCTGTCTACCTTGCTCTCAAGCCTCTTGTCTCAACTTATTTGTGTTAAGTGTAGGACATATGGACAAAATAACCAGAGTGATGCCAAAGCTGTAACCCAACCCTGTGTGTTCTGAAAACAGCAGGGAAAAAGAACACTTTTTTGGTGGGGAGAGAAGGAGAGGAAAGGGGGAACTGGGATAAGGAATCAGCTAATTAGCCTCATCTACATTTCAGCTACATGGTTCACAGGTACTAAATCATTCCTGACATATTTAGGTTGCCATTTATTACCAAAATTATTCAATGTGAATTTTGCCATTTAGGACGTGTTAAGAAAAATACTTATGCCTTCGGAGTGACTCCAGCTCTGATCCCTTCTGACACAGCAGCACCAGTGGGCCATGGTTTGAGTGCAGCATGCCTACCCACAGCAGCAACCTGGGCACACAGCTGGATGCACAGCTGCAATGGGCAGCTCTGCAGAATTGGGTTCAGATCTAGAGACCATTGTGCTCAGAAGTGACTTCCTAGTCCAAAAAAACCCATATATCCACCATCCCCCACAAAGCTACAAATTAATATCTCCTGTTATGATAATCTCAGCATTCAGTTCAGTGTTCCTGAGTCATACTGAAGGCTTTGCATGCATAAAGACTTAACCTAAAACTTAGTCTTGAAACTGTGTAATCACAGTGGAAACACAGCCCCATGCCAAAGGACACACACAGATATGCATCCACACGTGCTCCACATGAATAAGCCCCATGCCAAAGGACACACACAGATGTGCATCCACACATGCTCCACATGAATGTTGAGCTGCCTTATATTTGTAGTTAACTCATCATTGTTCATTGATGGGTTGTCCACATTATGTTGAGCCACATCTCTACCCCACAAAAAAACCCCTCCACATTAACTCAAACCCTTGCAATACCCTGAAGGGAGGGACTTATGGGCCCACTCAGTGGAAAATCCTCCTGGAAAGTAGGTGGGTGTAGAAAGATGAGTGTGCAAGTCACTCCCCTGCAGCCTGACACTCTCCTCAGCCTCTTGTTCCAGGTCTGTTGGGCTCCCCTTCCAGCTCCACTTCACTTTTGCTCTACATTTTGAATCCCAGACCTTTAAAAACCTCCCATCCTTTCAGGTAAGACCACTAGACTAGATTGTTACACCCCAACTTCCACCCCAAGCCTTAACACTTATGGGCAACAAGATCACAAGTGCAAGTAGACTTGAGCTGGTTTATGTGAGCCAGAACTGGAAATGGCACAGCTCTACACTGTATTTGCAGTAGGCTGTGGCTCTGCTCAGATCACCACCAGCCTGGCAGTGGTGCCTCTGATCACCAGTGGAACCAGCTTTTCTCTTTCCTGCTGTACTCTGACTGTTCTTCTAATGGAGGAATGAGATTTATCACACTTGTGTAACTGTGTGTGTTTACATCTGTAGGTCTCCATTTAATAACTTAAAGATGTAGTGGCTCATTTCAAAGCAAATTTGACGGAGCAACTGAGTTCTCAGAGATATGAAATTCACGCAGGTTTTATGCAGACTCCTGATAGAGGAAACTGCTCTTATTAATGCCTTCCACAGAGAAAATGCTAATAAACTCACCCTTTATTAGACATTGGAGAGTCAATGTAGAGAAGAAATGCTGGAATCCCAGCTCATCAGTCCTGTTGTTCATGGAAAAAATTGACTAATCTGGATTTGGTTTGCTCTGGGCCACCACAGCCAAAGATAACTCTAAAAAAATAAGAGTTGCCTGTACATTCTCTTATAAATTAGCAAACAAAGCCCACCCTACATTTGAGGTGAAATTCCCCTCATTAACGACAGGCTGAAGATGAATTTTAGTGATATATTTTTAGCTGGCCAGTTCCTCTGCCACTGAAAATCAGCATGAGTCCACAGGCATGAATAAAGCAAAGCTAATTTCCACCACTTTACTCATTATTGTTGAGAATGTATTCATTCCTGCATCTCTGAGTTCAAAGAGGAAAACAAAAATAGCTTCTTTTCATTAAAAAAAGTCAAAGTGGGAGGGGTTAGTTGGCAAGATTTTTCCAGTGAATGGGTCTTGATTTTGCAACTGGCTTCCAACTGAGTCCAAGGCAGTCTGAATTTGACTTTTAGACTATCTGCTGAGCTATTTTCCCAGGCATTTGAAACAGATGAGATGTAACAGCACTTTTTTCCCTTAGCCAGGGCCAGTTTCCTATCAGAGGTGCAAATTCAGATTTATCTACTACATGAAGCTTAATAAAAAACACCCTTTTCCCCCTCCCCCAGTCACTGGTTATCATAAACAAATCCCTCAGCAGAAGCTAAAAAGAAGATACTTTGAGGTTAAAAGCAGCCTTTAAAAGAAAATGATGTTGTACATCATCCCAAAATTTAATATGACTTTATGCACAATAGTAATGTGCCTGGTAATGCAAAGATTTTTCTAAAGTAGCTTAATAACAATCCAATATTCTCTTCCTTAAAAAATGAAAATGTATGTCAAAAAGGGATCTAATGTAGCTGCATCTTGTATCCATTGATGGAGAGAGCTGATTTACATAGATAGCATTTAACATACTATCATCATTATCCTATCAGTCTTCTGTCTAATCTGGAAGCCTTGAGACAGAGTTCTCAATGTTCTCTGAGGTAAAAAAATACCAACCAAAATTATGGTAAAGGGGGAGAAAAAAAATCAGTGAGGGACAGATGAATATCAAATCAGATGAGATAAAAATGGGGTTTTTTTTTAGCCAGCATAGAATGAGCTTAAACTGCTGAAAAGTGGATAAAACAAATAATGTTTAAGACTGTAGCATACGGTACCACAAGGATGAGAAATAATAGAGAGAATTATGTTAATGGTTGGGTCTGCATGTGCTTGTGGAGACTGTTCATAGATTGCTTGTGATGGCTTGAAGGATACAGATAGATAGTGTGGATCTCTGAAACCCAGACAGTGTATGATATTATTCCCCTTTCCCTCCTGCCCCTTTTTTGCATGAATTTAATGCTTGTGGGGGATGTAAACAACTGAAGGAAGCCATCCACTGTGAGCAGGATGGGGTCATATGAAAATCTACACAGAGTGAGACTGTCCCCATTGAAGTCAGTGAGGTTTTGTGCTTCCCTTGATTTGGACAAAGTTTGCATCAAATTGCTCATCTTCAGCATAAACAATGTGGTTATGTCAGCATCTCTTACTCCTCGCTCTCTCCCACTTTCTTTAAACTCAGCAAACCCACAAGTGCCTGCACCTTTCCCAGCCCTGGTGTCTTCCCCCATGCTCCAAAGGGCTTCCCCAAAGCTTCCCAAACTGCCCTGTCAGCAGGCAGGACCAGGTCTGTGGGCCCATGCACACTTCCCACCGACACCACAGGACTGAGGTTTTCAGGGTGGAATAGAACTAACAGCACTTCTGTTTGTCCAAAATCCTTTTCTTTTGAAAACAAGGCAACTAAGCAGGTAGCAGCTCAGAAAGGCATACGAGGAGCTCAGGGCAGGGCTCAGGTCATCAGGTTAGGGCATCAAAAACAGCAGAAGAGAGCTGGCAGCCAAGGAAACCGTGCGGGCTCCCGTGTGAGGTGACATTATGGCCTTGCAGCTGACTTTGCTGCACTCTGCACCTTTAAACTCTTATTGAGTGGGCTTAACTGCAGCCACACGAGCCAGACCAGCGCTCAGCTCTGATGCAGGGCTGTATCCAGGAGCCACCCAGACTGTGCTCTGCTCCTTGTGCAATCCTGTTGTGGAGTGGCAGCCCTTCATACATCTGTGCACCACCCAGGACGTAGGGCAGGTGTGCAGCACAGAGCTATGGGCGCTGCAGTGTCCCATTAGCATCCCACAGGTGCAGTGCTCCTGCTCTGGGTTTGTGGTGCAGGCATGGCTGGGCAGACCTCTGCCACGCCTTCCCACATTGAGCTGGATGGGGCACGTGGCTACAACTGACCACAGAGAACATGAATTTGATATTCAGATTAGAGGTTAGAAAAAGTTTTGTCACTGTTAGGGTGGTCAGGCCCTGGAATAGATTGCCCAGGGAGGTGGTGGAGTCACCATCCCTGGAACTGTTTAAGAGGCATCTGGATCTGACACTAGTTGAGGGGTTACAGCAGTGACAGGTTAATGGTTGGACTCCATGATCTTAAAAGTCTCCTCCAACCTTGATGATTCTATGATTCTATGACTTTTCCTTACAGTCTTACAGAGGCCATTATAGCCCAACCACTGGTTCATCCCATCCCTCCCACCAGTCATTTGGCTCCTGCCAGCTTGTTTGCCTGTTTGACAGATTGGTTCCCTCAGTCAAAACTAAACAACTCGCATGATGTAAGGATGTGGTCACCCTCTTTGTCTGAGAAGGCATGGCAGAAATCCCCACAGACGGAAGAGCTCCAGGCACAGATCCAAACCTGCCTTAAGTGAGCTGAGTTCGGCAGATTTCAGCATCACTTGGATCAGGTCCTTCAAGAGAAGGAGGAAAAGTAACACCTGTAGCAGAAAGCAAGCATTTACCTCTGCCTGCATCCCATTCACCATGCAGGTCTCTCCCAGGACTCCAAACTAGCCTCCCCCATAGGAAAGAGATGCCTAAGTAATGGTCATTACCCAGAGCAAGGACAGGGAATCAGAGGGCACCAAAGGAATTGGAGCATCCCTCTGGAGCTGTCTGTACCACACATGTCCCCACGTCATGTGGCTGCTCAGCTCTCCATTTAGTGCTGCATCTGCCCCTGCAAAGAAGCAAGGATGGCGCAATACAAAGCCTGCTCTAGTTGCTGCACCTAATTATGAGGGAGAATAGAGTGAATTTTACCCTTACATGGACACAGGCTGCCAAAGCTGTGCTGCCACTGGCAGAGTTCCCCTGTGGTTGCAACTATAGGGCACCCAGCAGGGATTTAATCCTGTTGTAAGTAGCATTATCTTGAGCTCAGATATTTGTTCTGGGCTTCACAGGGTTAGCAGTAGGGATCAGTCCTGCCCCCAAAACCTAGTGGCTTTCAAAGTGGAACGTGATCATTTTATTAAAGGGATTATGTGCCATTGTTTGTTTGCAGCCACAAAGCACCAGACTCAGTGACTCGGGAGGTGCCTTCCAGTCTTTTGCTGCTGTGTTGCCAATTGAAAGAAAAGCTGTTGGTTCCCTGTCCTCACCATTTATCATACACAAATCCCTTGGAGATCTTGCAGGTTTCTGGGGGAGCCCAAGGATCCTGGGATATGAAAACTCTTTCAGAATTTCTAACTGGTATTTACTTCTCAGTTTCCTATTTTTTTCAGAATTGACACAAACAAACTGGGACCATGAAAGAGGGAGTTTCAATATTATTTTCCATAAATATATCTTTCTTCACCACCTTGAATTGCCCTTCTCAAGTACGTGCAGCCTGATCATCAGAGCTCGGAGCAGGGCAGCAGACAGGAGGCAAAACATCTGAGATCCAGACTAGCAAGAGCCACTCTCCCCACACCTAATCTAGACCAGGCTAGAAAGCAAGTTTCCCAAAGTGAATTGCCTAGAGCAAATGAGACAAAGGAAAAATGAGATGCAGAATCTTAGCAAACCTTTTTTCAACCAACCATGGGGTTAAATGGGCTTAATGAAACTCTGAAAAGGAAAGTTTTCTTAAGGAGAAATAGATGTATGGACCTTACCACTTTTTGGATGAGTAGGTACTGCTCTGGGACAGCCTAAGCTATTGGTCTCCACTGTTGTCTGTGGGAGCTGTGAGATAAAAAGCTGATGGGTACCATGCCCACTCGTGCCAGGCAGGCTCATGGGATTTGGAAGCAAGACTGAGGTTTCAGCACATAACTTTCAGCTCAGGGAAGCAATGATCAGATCGTCTCACCCCTGAAACAGGAGAGAAATGGAAAGATTTTCTTTAAAGGAGTTCATTTGGAAGAGATAAAAAAATAAATCTTTTTCTTAAATACAATAACTGAGAAAGCCCTGATCCTGGAGACAGACATCTAAGCAGCTGCAAAGGACTCGTTGAAGACAAGCATTAGTGTTTGTAAGATAAAGCCTTTATTGATACTTAAAGTTCCATCAGTTTAACTAAATGTATTTTTAAAACTCATTTAGTGAAAACATGCAAAACCCTTGGGCAGACACTCTAAAATTGTTTTAATGGTTTTAAATTGAATTGGCTTCATGATTCCTTACTAAATTAGACTGTGCTAACTTTAAATTGTTCTGCAAGTAGCCACGCAGCACTATGCACAAGACAAACTGAAGCGAGTTTTCAATGCAATTTCAGTCAAACCACCTCACATGTAAGTGTGGAAAAAGCTTTAAGTACAGGAAGATCGTTAAATATAGGATGGTGACACTGCACCTGGCTAAACACACTGCACACACTGAACCTTTTCCGCTGAGACTCAGTGTTAGAATCACTTCCAAAAACTGATATTTGCTTTCTTAATTGTTCTGTAGAATTTTTAAGTACTCAGTTGACTACTGAGAAATGGTTTTCTAGAGTAAATCTCTGCAGCTCTCACATCCATTGGAGCCTACTGGGTTCAACACTCCAGGAGACTTCACAGGAACTTTTTAACTTTTTTTATTTTGGTTCCTCCATGACTTTCTGAGACGGAAAGCAAAGAGGTGACACTAAAATGGCAGCACCCAGAGACAGCAATGACAGCTCCACAGACTGTGATACTCAAAGAGTGACAAGTATTTCTAAAGGCTGCTTTGACAACTCATACTGGAGTTTTCCTTCAAGTTACAATCATTCTTCTGAAGCAGTAAAATTGGTGCCTGAAGGATCTGAAAATGAAGAAATAAACTTGTGTAAAGTTGGCAGGATCTTGTAGTGCTCATGGAGCATCAGTTCTATGTATAATGCCCTGTCTTAGACCTGCCAAAGTTGCCTCAAGATCCTATTGCTGTGCCATGGTACAGCAACTTAATAATAAAGCTACTGCTCTGCTTCTGACAACTCCAAGGTAGCAAACAGGGAGGAGATGTGAAATGATGGCCTGGGCTGCCACAGTGGTACCATTCTTGCTCCCTTCTGATCCCTTTCTGTCATGCCCAGACCTTCTTAGGACCTTCCCATGAACTGATAACGGCACTGTCTGTTACTTGCTCCAGGCACTCCTGATTGCTAAAAGGGATTTCTGGATTAGTGTCATTGTCATTAGCAGTTTGAGGTTTGTTCCTTGATGAGGCACTGTGCTCATTCTGCTGGATGCTACAGGAAAATCCCAGACAGCCCCTTCCCCAGAGCACAGTGCTGAAGAGAAGAGACACAGAAGACTAGCTCTGCCCAGGATGGCACTGGCCCAACCATGGTGTGTTTGGGTTGTAACTTTAACAGCTGAGGAGTTTAAACCCAGGGACATCCAGAATGCAGCAAAGGTGTGGGAGATGTTGATGTGCAGCTGAACATTTCCGAGGCTGTAGTAAGAATCCCAATGCTCTGTGTTCCCAAGGCAGCAATGTGGCCCTTTGGGTCACATACCTTGTCTCAGTGATGCTCCATGTGGAAAACAGTTACCTGCTGCACTCTCTGTTCAGGATTTAGCCTGAAGGTTCAATCTAACCCCAGAAATTTGTTTCCACCTGCCTAGCGAAATGATTGGTAGCCTAAATAATTCAGTTGCTGGCAGCCTTATCAGATGGACATCAGATTCTTATTGTTTTGTTTAGAGGGCAGCAAATCATTCCATGAAAAAGTGGGAATCATCTGTGAACTGCAAAACCTGGCAACAGGACAAACATCATGATGTCAGGGAACTTGTGGGCCTGATGCACTTGCCTTACACACTGGTGCCACCCTGTTTGGTGCCTCCTACCAAAAAAGACAACATCCTCTAATTTTGTCTTTTCCCTGGATTGGGAGAATTCCTTTTTTTCCAAGCCAATCAACAGAAGCTCACCGAGATTTATGGCCTTGATGAGTGAAATTTTCAGCCTTGAATCTACAGACTGACGCTTTAAATACATTATAGAGATTATCAGCAATGTATCAAGGTGTCTTTGCAGGATGGTATAAACTTCTAGTGCACTACTTATTGCCATAAACCATACTTCCAGGTTTTTATTTATATGCGCATTAGCTCAATATGATTGGATCTGTAGCCAGCCCTGTGGACTGGAGTAATTTATATACATCAATAAAGGTCTCCAGCCAGTCACTGGGTGCTCTAAGGGGAACAGTAGTTCCATTTAAAACATTAGGAACTGGAGAAATTGAAAATAACTCTCTATTTAGAGGCCAAGAAGTAAGACAGCAGGCAACAGAGGTCCCAGCACAGCAAGGCTATACTAAAGAGATTGTTAAAATGTCATTTCACTTACATATAAGCCTCGGGAAAAAAAAAATGTTTAAAAAAATTAACCCTTTCTCTCCCATACTCATGACAAATAACACTTGAAAAGAAAACATATTCTTCAAGCCTAAAGTGTTTTAAATAATCCCAGGGGATATGACCATAAAACTTTGAGCGACACGTTCAAAGAATTCAGGGGAGTTTACTTGCAAAATTAGTTTTAAAAAAAGACAGAAAATCTCATTACCTTTGCATTTGTTAATGTTAGAGCTGAAATGTAAAAGCAGCAAAAAATCCCTCAGTGGCTAGATTTTACAAGTCACAAAAAGCCTGCAGGAAGAAGTGTCATCTTGTCTACCTAAAGCAACCAAACCCAATACTATTAAATTTTAACATTAAAATGTCTTTGACTGCTCTTTTCCTTTAACAAGCAAGGAAAGCACTGCACAAGCATCCAGCATAGATCTGCTGAGGTTTACCTGCCTCCACTGCTCCTAAGTTTCCCATGGTGCATGGCTACACTTGGCTGGTAGTCTAAGTTTTAACAGTGTTTATATAGTAAAAATTTCATCTTGCAGTGAACTTTAATGGCCTGTAACTCGAGCACAGCTTGATCGACTTCCTATAATTTTTTCAAAAATTCTCTTTAACTTGCTGCAAAAGATAACCAGCAGGTCAGAAGGAGGATAGGGCAAAACTGTGCAAGACAGAAAAAAGCCATATGAAGCTACACAAGAAAAACAGGCTGTAGGGGCTTACTGTAGTGTGAACTATGGAACCACATGATCCACATGTCAGGACACAAAAGCATGTGGGATTGTTAGAGAGAAGCATCTGTTAAAAGAGGGCCTTGCCCTGTTGTGTTGCTCTGTATTTTCTTCACTTTGAACTGGAAAAGCATTTTAAGAAACTGCCTTCTCTCCATCCCAGCCCCTCTTCTCTCTCTCCTTTGCAGGAGTGAAGTGCCAATGCTTCATTTTGCTTTCTCAAAATTGACAGTTTTTCTGAGAGTCTGAAACACCAGCACATAGAACCTGCCTCCTGCAAAGAGAGCACTTGGGTTTCCTTTCTCTGTTCTTTACTTAACCTGGAGAGAAAAAGAACCAAACAAACCACCAGTGTGGTGCTAAACTGGGGACCAGTCATTTCTGAGCAAACATAGCATGGCTGATGTGACCACACCGCGGAGTGAGTGAGCCTTCCCCTCTCCCATCACACCCCCACACCCCAAGAGGGGAAAAAAAATTGCTTAATGCATAACAATGTCATCGTGTGCGGGAGAATTCCTGCCTCGAAGGAAGTGTCCCCACCAGAGTCCCCGCGTGCGGCTCACAGCGCTTTGAACACTCCTGCTGTCCTTGTGCCACAGCCAAACTAAATCCATTTCTATTCAAAACTCAGACACTGCCCTGTTGTTCCAGGTTTGGGGTTGTTTTTTAGAGGTTTGTTTCTTATATTGGGTATTTATTTGCAGTGGATTAATTTCTGGTTAATAAGGCTTTACTTTTCCAAGGATATTGCTTTCTGCTCTGGGGAGATAGTGTGGGCTGGTGGACAAAATCATTGGGTAGGGACTACGGAGACCTGAAGGGTGGTTTGGAGCAGGTCATGCCCTGTAGCCTCTCTCCCCATCCCTTTAGTGAAACCTCCAAGATTCATGCATGGTTTTATTGCTCCCACTGAAGGAGTGGTTGCTAATTAATATCATGAAAATGTTGTTTTTAATCCCTCCAATGAGTGGGCCTGAGTTGATATCTAGGTCTTGTGTTAGACCTTGTGCCCTGGAGAAAAGTCATCTTAGGATACATAAGTGGGAGGAAAGCATGACATGTAGAGGAAGGATATATGAGAGGAAGAGATGTTAGTGTGACAGGGCAAAGGTGAAGGAAAACTGCACGGAGATGTATCACAGCATGGTGAATCACAGCTGATGAATGCTGGAGGTCCTGAAAATGTTTCTGTGCATCCTGTATGATATCAGTGGTCCTTCCTAGCTGTTGATAATTATAGGGTTTTTTCTGAATAAGTGCATTAGTGCCTCCATATTCTCACTTGGTTGGAACCGCAGGCACACCGCGCTGCAATGGCTGTGTTATTCTAACATTATTAAATGTGCACTCTTCTTTTATTAGGCTTTTTAATAACATTTAAGTCGCACTCCTGGGAATTTTTGCAGAATGGGAACATTGGCCAGCCTAATTTGTACATGAAAATACCCCATAGGCCAAAGAAACAAGATTCAGATGAATTTCACGTACAGTATGACTGTGAATACAACAAGCACTGAAGGAGCTTTGGGGTGTAAAACCATTCAAGTAGGAATGCTGGGATCCCATGTGTTGTGCTCTCTAGGCTGTATCTTGTTTGTGCACATTACTGCTTGCATTTCACATGTATTTTTGCTTCTTTAGTAAATGCACCCAAGGTTTCTCATTCCATACCTAAAAGGTTCTTCGCTATACCTCACAATCAGGCAGGGGAGGACTTACAGGAGACCTTGCTCTGTATGTCAATCCTAAACCACTTAATTCCCAGGCTACCAGAAACACAAAGCCCTTCGGGATGTCCTGGCTGAGTTTTCCAAGTGCACTTCCAGCCAGGAAATTCGTGGGTGTATAGTGATGCTAGAAGAGGAGGCAGATGCTTGTGTCAGGCACCGTGGGGACAGGCTCTCCTCTTGGGGAACTCACCAGCTTAGGCATGAATGGGATCAAAGTTCTGGAGAGGAGCAGGCTGCCAATGCCAACTAATGTCTCTGAACACAATTCTCTCTGTTTTGCTCTAGCTGACACTGCTGTTAAGGAGCTTTTATCTATAATCAGCTGTTTGTCATCTTCCTTGCTACTTTATTATCCCTTTTGAAAAAGCATTTGCAATCATTTTAGAATAGTAAACAAACAAAGTCACTTTAAAAGGGAGAAAACTGTGCATAACCCTTTTTCTTTCCCTGGGAAAATCATAACTTCAACTTAAATGTTTTAATTCATCTCTGTCTTGGAGAGCTAGCACATGGTGATCCTGACAGAGCACGCTGCAGGAATTTACAGGAACAGCCCTGCATTTTCTTGCTTACAGCTGCAGGGTTACTGTTTTCCTACAATACTACACAGTCTGAAAAACTGAGCTATTAAAACTGAAAATGCATAGCATCAGATTCAGAATGAAAATGTCTGGAGAGATGTTCCTCTGACAAGACAGGGATTCCAAGGAATAGAGTTAGCCTTTTGGTTTCACCAAAAGTTCCCTGACTTACCTTAGATATGTCTGTGCTAATTATTCTCTCCTTTTTGTTTCTTTAGAACCAGATAAATAACCTCTTGTCCCCATCAGTATTCAGCTATTTTCAAAACAAATACCTGTGTCTTTAACAGGAGAATTATTCAGACAACTGCTTACTGATGGGGAAACCATAAGTTCTTTGATGTTTGTTAAGCACTTTTCTCTAGGTCCTTTCATGAATACACAGGAACTCAGACCCAGCTACAGAGTTTGCAAAGCTCCCAAAATGCGCATTGCTAATGGCAAGAAGACAAAGAAAAGATGGGAAAGATTGGGTCACAGAGGTTCAGTGGTCCAGCCCATTTCCAGCTTGCAGAACCTCGTGGGAACCCTGACTCAGCAGTGGGAAGCAAGTTGCATGGTCACGTCTCTGTAAAGCTTGCAAGTTACTCGGTGGTTTCTTTCACATAAAGTGCATGGGAACATTTTGTTCAGTTTCATGACACAAGTTCTGTTTTTTCACTTCTTATGTTTCATTTTGGGCATGAAATGATGAACAGACCCAGAACCTCAAAGAGAAGCTCATTGGAAACCACAACATTTCTTTGGTCTTTGTTTTAAATCCAGGAAAATCCACAAAGTGCTCACACTTTCTATGAAAAACCATCAACTGGTTTAAGGAAAGATCCTAATCAAACCTTCCCCTGATTTCAGTGAGGAATTTCTGATTTATGCCAGAATAAGCAAAGAAGATTCAGAGGAACAGTGCCCAGGAACTACGCAGTGAACCTGGCCTGGGTTTCTTGTTGATAATAAAAAGATTTGAAAGTAAATGAGTTAGAACAAGATAGTCTCCAAATGGAGTTGTTTTCAGATTTCACAGTGGACATTTTGCAACAACTTCAGTCACAGTCCATTTTCCCTTGAGCAATTTAGCTGCATCTCCACAATCCATACTGGTTGCAAGAATATCCACTGGAACATGCATATCCTAACTCCATTTCAAAGTGGAGATGTGTACATGGGACATCAGGCTTGGCTTGTGTATGTTCTTCCAGTGTTTTGCTTTCTAGAGCCACGTGTTGGCACTGGAAACACACTGATCATAGGGCTGAAATGGTATTTGTTGTGCTCTATGTGCTCTATGTTTATCTGTTGTGTTCTATGTGCTCCTCCAGCACAACTCTGGGATGCATGGGGAGACAGAGGCCAGTGGTTCTCCTGGGGAGCAGTGGTGGAGCTGCTTTTATCACCACTTGGGAAGCGGTCGCAGTGTCTGACAATAGTGCTGATATATGAAACACATGTGAGGACAGTGGAGGGCACATGTGGCTTGGTTTGCACATTGCCTTGTCATTTTCTCTTTCCTGGAAGACAAATGCAAGGAAGATGATTGACTTTTCAGAGGCTGGAAAATTATTTTGGTGTTTTGCAACTCAGTTTTAGCTTGTGGCAAGGCTGGCACAGTGTGGTGCATAGAGGATGTTTGTACCAAATGTAGCACACTCCTAAATAACCCTGAGCTCAGACACTGACGTTGGCAACATTAGTCCTAATCTTTCTATATATAGTGACTTATTGAAAAGGTCTTACTTCAAAACTGCTGCTGCTGCAAAATCGCTGTTGCTGAGTAATATGACCCATGATATTTTATATTTACTAGAGCATATCTATCTCATCCCTGCTCCATTTGATACTGCAACAAGAGATATGTGTAAAGAGTTAGTCACTGTGACTCACATAACCTCAGTCCCCATAAAGGAGCTGTGTTTCATGATTTCTGTCTTCTTTTTTTTTTCATGAAAAAACCCCCAGTTCTAAGTGAATCAAGAGTAAAAGGAGGAGATGGTAGTAATCAGTTCCACCTAATGATTGATCAGTTTGTGAGGAATGCTGATCAACTCCAGATGTTGCATTCCAGCCTCAAAATGTGATCATCAATTCAGAATTCCCATCTGGTTTGTCTGACACCAACGACATAAGGAGTTTTCCAAGAAATTCTAAAAAAATATGTGGTTGTCAGGAGAATATCTCTGCTCAGAGCAGTATATTTGCCAGTAGGATGTGGTAGCTCCCTTTGGTGAGTCTAGCTCCTCTGGTGTCTCTGAGTGACTTGTCTATTGATGGTATCTGACAGAAAATCACCAGCTTTTGGAGATATCCTTTTGGAACATCCTAACTTTCAAGGCCAGGGATTTCTGGATGCTGCCCTCTCTAGCTGTTCTGAAGGAGAACTGTGAGTGATATTCTGGTGTTAATATTTTAAATCCCCCAAAACCAGAAGCTAATTCAATTCAGCCATCCTGCTCATTTGCAGATGTCACAGGAAGCAGTGGCTGCCAGCAACAAATCAGTGTTTTGCATTTGCAAAGTTTCCTTTTTTAACTTCCTCATTTACTCGCCTTCCCCATCCATTCAACCAAACAACCATACCTCTAGATAGCAAGGTGCCAGATTCAGTTCTCATTTACTGCTTCACCCTTCCCACAGATTCCACAGTCCATCTCTGACCCAAGTGTCTGTACAAAATCAGCCATTCCCATGCTGCAGTGTGTGCCTCAGGAAGGGCACTTGACTGCAGATTTGTTATATTCCTGAACCACTTGAGGTCAACATGGAGGTGCAATTTGCCTGCAAGTGAAGAGGCAGGAGGAAGCCAACCCCCTCACAAAGACACAAGAACAAAGAAGGAAAGCAGCCAGTGGAAGCCTTGTGGACACGCAGTGGTCATGCCATCGCTGGGTCCATCTGCACCCCCAGAAAACAGATATTTTAATTGCAGTTTGTAATCATCTAATGACAGTTCGTCCTATCACAGGACAAGGTAACCACCATCAGGCAACCAAATATCCAGGCTCAGCCATCCCATCCCAGACAGCAAGCACCCACACACAATCATGTTTGGATCAGGGATGGAGAAACAGGAGGAGGCAAGAGCAAATTGTAAAGCTCACAGGAGGATTAGCTGCTGTTCTTGGAGGAAGAGGACAACTTGCAGTGGAAATCCAGCCCTGTCATGGAGAGTGGGGCTGAAAGGGTCCAGGGATCCCCCACGAGGGGCTGTCTGGAGTGGGGGGTGATCATGGCAGCTTCATGGCAGCAGCACTCACAGCCACTCTGAATCCACAGCACAAAGAATCCCACAGCAATGGGCTTGGTCTGACCAGTCCTGCTACTGCACACCCAAGGTAATTATCCAGGGAGCCTCGAGCTGCCCACTGGAAAAACAGAAGCCAGGCTTGGAAACCAGTTGCATCATGAATGATAATGGTGCTGACAGTTTTAAAAGCACTTGGGGACTTTTTAAAGTGCAGCTAACCGGTCTGAGAGAACCTTTGATGGGGCAGGAGCCGCAGCCATGCAGGAGGGAAAAGCCCAAGAGATTAGGGGAAACAAGGAGCTGCTGCCATGTTGGGCATTTCCTCTGCATTTCCAGGCAAAGAAAGCCCAAAACACAGAGCTCCTCACCAAGTGGTGGCCTTTGGTGGCACTGCCCTTGCTTGTTAAAACACCTTGCACACAGCGAGGCAGCAGCGATGGTCGGGAGCCTGTTGGCATTCACCCATGTTGGGTGGGTGGTTAAGGTGCCCCTACACACTTCAACACATTTCCTTGCTAAATTCCCTGCAGTACATTAATTTTTACTGATTGCTAATGGCTGCCTGGCTGTCTCTAAGGCAACTGGTCCAGTTATTATTAATATCCAGGCTAGAAGAACAATAGACATTCATTTATCAGCGAGGTAAAAAACAACAGCCATTTTTTGTTCGTGGTGCAAACCGGTTTTTAACTATACAAGTCCCAAACTGGTTGTGTTTTGGGTCATTTCTTGCCATACAAAGTCCTAATGGAGGAAAACTTGGGGCAAGAATAAGAAAGTGAAATTGAAGCAGTGCTCAGGAGAAATTTCAGTCTCCTTCAGTGAATGAATACAAAGTGAATGCAATTTTTCAGCTGTCACTGACCTATTTTAGACCCTCTCCTTGCCAAAAAAAAAAAAATTCCCTAGGAAACTTCATTTGCCATAACATGATTTTTCTGGAAGGATCAGTAAAAAAAAAATCAGAAGAGAAAGTTTAAATATAGGGTTCACGAGCTGCTTTTTACTCAGTGCAGGAACAGGGGCAATCAGAATAAATGGCTTTATGTCAGTGCTATAACCATTTCTATTCAGCCCGCAGGCCAGTGGGGAGAAAAAGTGACCCAAGCAAAAGTTAGCATGGCCTTAAATCTTTTCTGACATGCACTGTCTGACAGGGAATCCTAAAATACATAAGCCTAGCTGTCTTTAAATGCATTTCCTTGAGTATGTTCTAATGAAATCTGCTAGGTCTTGCAGATTTGAAAAAACTTGATTTGAATATCTTTTGGGGGTCAAAGTCTCCACTGGCATAACTGTTTACTCCCTGGATTTACTCACAAAGACAATTCAGTTGGTGTGTTAAAGGCACAGTTAGGAGAACATAATCACATGATGGATTGAATTACACCATAATGCCATTTCTTGCCTCAGAATGGAGATCTAAAGGATCAATTTGCAATGGAAGTAGATGTATTGAACAATTTTCAGTGTCGCAAAATTCACTGGGAGTGAGGGTTTATTTAAGACTGTTTAACTACACATCATTTGCATGTTTGTTTTAATAACTGTATTTATTGTCATGTCAACTGACAGAGGCAGATTAGTATAGAGTGTGCAATATCATGCAGAGCAGTAATATTTTAGTACAGCCACTCTGTGTCAGGCTACAGCATCTAACAGTCTCTGAGTAGTGGCTCAGTTTCATATTTACACATAATTTTGCAAACTTGCAGAGGCTTCATTGTCACAGGGTGTGTACAGGAAACCCTGGGTGAGTAAGTGTGAAAATATGATAGTAGCAGAGTGAGCTTTTTTTTATTTTCAGATGTTTTTGAGGTACAGGGTAGTTATTTCCTTTCTTTTTTTTTTTTTTTTTTTAAACATTGTGACATTACAGAAAGCAAACACTAGTTTACAGGCAATGGGAATGGCTAATTTCCACTGCTGATTCCCACTTGAAACTACAATTTTGCCTGAAATATCTGTACTCTTACATTTTTAATATGTTTCAAGATCAAGGTAGAAATTGAGAAAACTCTACAAATTGTTTTCTCACCTTCAATTTTTTAACAATTTACTCACATTTCTTAAAAGCTTAAAATTCCAATTTTTCATTTCTGAGAAAATTTTTATTTCTAGGCCTCTTTCCTTTCTTTTCAGAATACCCATTTCCTTTGCTCTTTGTGTTTCCTGTACTCTTTACTTCTGTGTATTTACTGTAAAACGGAGTTTCTTTGAAAAATGCTTTGAAGAGAAAGAATTAAACATGTTATATGGGAATCTACTGTCATTAACATTGATTTACTGGGGCATTTTGAGAAGACTGAGGTTGAATTTATATATTTAACTGCAATTTCAGCCTTATTCACAAAGTTCTTCAATGTGCATAACTTTGAACTGAGTGTTAATGACTCGAGTAAGTTCTGTACCAAGAAGACACCCAGGTGAGAGTTACAGATATAAAAGAGGTTTCAATTATGGGGTATTTTGGGCTTCGTTTGAACAAAGTTATAACACCACAGTGAATATATTAGCAATTTCTATTTGAAATCAATGGAACCATTTGCATGACGCCAGTGCAAGGCTCAGACAAGGCTCTTCTATAGCTGAGACCATGTTTTAGTATCAGTGAAATAATCAGGGGATTCCAGGAGATACAAAGTGCTAACAGATAAAAAGTGCTACCATTCAGCACACCTGCTACGAATCAGTTGGTGGTGCCTGAACCCAACAGTACAGAAAACTAACCTAGAGCAAAATGTTTTTCTGCATTCATCCACAAGCATAAACACTCCAAAGTCACTGAAAGCCTATTGAAAATGATTTGATGGCAGCACTCGATTTTTGCACTACAGCAAAGTGGTCAGCCATGCAGGAAGGAGAAATGATATTGTGTAAATTATTAAACAAACCAAACGATTTCAAAGTTTCAAGATTTGCCACAAATTATCCATGAGCTATTCATAAAGGTATAATTTCATAGAATCATAGAATGACCTGAGTTGGAAGGGACCCACAAGGATCATTGTGTCCAACTCCAGCCCCACACAGGATAACCCCAGCAATCCCACCCCGTGCCTGGGAGCATTGTCCAAGCACACCTTGAGCTCTGTCAACCCTGGGGCCATAACCATTTCCCTGTGGAGCTGTTCCAGAGCCCAAACACCCTTTGGGGAAAGAACCTTTTCCTGATATCCATCCTAAGCCCTCCTGACTCTGCTCCATGCCATTCCCTCGGGTCCTGTCACTGGTCACCAGAGAGCAGAGATCAGTGCTGCCCCTCTTGAGGAAGTTGTAGACTGCTGTGAGCTCTCTCCTCAGTCTCCTCTTTCAACCTCTACTGTTCTATAAAAACTATACTTTAGCAAACTAGCATGCATGTTGCAGATGATGCAGAATGATCACACAATACCCAGGAGGGCTCCTTAGGTAGTTATCATAATACCTATGCTGGGGTTCATCTTTTAATATCTGGGGGTTGGGAGGATGAAACCTACTCATCCCTACTAGTATTTCATGCCAAGGGTCTGGAAATTTTGATCAATTTAAGAATGTCCAACCAGCCAACACAGGCAGTTCTGGGAGTCTACAGTGTTTTTCAGGGCTCCTGACAATTGAGCTCTTCCCTGTCCCATGAATTGCCTCTTCCACCTCCCACCAAACTCATCATCTTCTGAGGAATCAGCCCCCTGCAACTTCCAAAGCTCTCTAGAGAGTCGATCTCTCTGCCATGCTTAAAAATAAACTTTTCAGTCTCAAGTCCCATGGGAAATACTTCATTAGGAAAGGGGGGGAGGGAGTGAAAGGAGTTAAATCATTCACACTATTAGCTCAAGTGGCTACTGCAGCTGGTCCAGTAAATGCCAACCCAGCCAAAGCTCCGTCATTTTCTCTCACACACATTGTGTATAGTGAAACGAGAGTGTCTGCAGATTTATTAGCTTGTATATAACACTAAATTGATGAAAACATCCTCTAGGCAACTTCATCTACTTTCCACTTGCCATGTTCCCATGACAGTGACAACTTGTTGTGTTACAGCTGACCTGTCAGCCTCTGCTACTCCCTGTTCATTGGGGGCTGTCTGTCACTGGATGTATACGAAATGGGAGGTGAGCAGAATACAACAGGCAGTTATACACACATTCCTCCCAAACAGCCTGCTTAAAAACTGGCAAAGCTGACAGTGGAGAGATTATTGTTGAACCTTCGCACAGATCCATCCAATATATGTCTGTTCTAACAGATGAACAGTATTGCTGCAAACATTTTCACCTAGCTATAAATAATCAAATTTTTGAAGCCGTCAGTCCAAAAATAGCAGCTCTGAGAGTTTTCTGCTTTTGCAAATAAGAGGTGAAAAGGACATTCATTAGATCCTCTTTTCCAGCTAAAAAGGTGACCAGCACAAATCAGGTATCAGGCAAGGAGTGCATGCTCCATTGTTACTGCAGATGTGTCAATCCCTGGAAACAAAAGAATCAGCACCCGTCTAGGAACGAGCTCCCCGTTAGTTAGCAATTCAGAATGACTTCCAAAAGCAATCCCTTAGTCTCCAATGATATCTGTCTGACAACTACTTAATCTCGGCAAGAGCTGTGTTAAACCAGCCTGTCATCATTGCTACCTCTCAGGTGTAGCTTGAAAAGGGAGAGAGAAAGAGAGAGATCTATGAGTTTCAATCACTTAGAAGAAATTATAACTTTTTAGAAGCCTGTATGCAGATAGCATTTACCATATTGAATGGAAGATGACAGTTCCCATATAGACAGAATGGTACAATGTAAAATGCCAGCTTCCAGGTGATTCTATCCCATCTCCGAGGCTGTCGGGAGCTATCAAATTAATGTTGAAATAATTGTCACTTGTGAATACCTGCCAGTGCAACCAAGTCGGGGATTTGAAAAAAAAAAAATCCCAATTGATCAGCCTCGCAAAATGTTCTGAATACTTAAAGAAAAAAGTTTCACTGAGGTGTGACGCTGTTACATATTCATTTTAGGAGAGGAATTTTTTTAAGAAGAGAAGGAAAAATGAAAGTATTTAAGTTTCCTCATTGAAGCAGTGTTAATATCATCACTGAGTTTTTGATTATTTCAAATCCAGCTACTTTTATGATAAAAGAAGCAAATAAAAATTAGCTAATGCTTGAACCTCTTGCTACTAGAGTCATTTGCAATAAATCTTGATGGCCTTTTCTCCCTCTGTCTCATTGCTATAAAAATTTCCACTTTGTTGAAGTTCCTTTTTATCTCTGCACATCCTTACAGGGGTTTTATTGGGGTTAATAGTTTTTCTACATCATATTGCAGAAAACTCTTAAGTGTTCTTGGTGTCTAACTTAATGAAGAGCAGCGATAGATCCATTGTGTTGCACTAGTCCCAACCTTAGCATTTTATAATAAATGACAGCATGGGAAAACTATATTTTCTATTCATGGAACACATTCAGCAGCAGTAACAGAATTGCACATTTTCTCTATATTGACTTGCCAATGTGCATACAGGAAAGCAGAAAGGAATGTAGTCTGTATGCTGTATCAGAGCACTCCCAGCTCCCACTGAAACCACACTTGGTGCTTGGCAGGCTTGAATATTTGACATTTCTTCTAAACCTCTTTAAGGTACCAGGTTTCAGTATTCACCAAGCACACCTGATTACCCAGTACATGGGAAATGATTGTATCTTCCTCTTTCAGACATATCTCTCAACCCTTCACTCTGCCTTTGTCACTTTGCAGAAGGCTAAAGGCAGTGCACCCTGAATCAGCTGCATTTGAACTCTGCAGCCAGTGCTGAATTCAGCAGACAGTGTCTTAGGAGGCTGTTTAAGTAGGCAGGACATTGTACCAGTACTCTGGGACCTATGCTGGCCACCACATGAATGCCAGGAACAGTCTAAGATCCCAAGACACAACTGCCAACCCTTCAGTCACCAGGTTCCTCACTCCTTAGTGATAAAGTAACAAGATGTTCACTCTGATTTTCATCATGGACAATCAAGTTTGCTTTCCTCCTGGAAGGCAAATACGGTGTGTGCTCATTGTTCCCCAATCCACTGGTCTTTTCACTTCTGTATTTAACCTCAAGCTTGGGCAGACATATCATGTCTTGTGAGCCATCAGTTGGGGGAGTTGTAGTGGGTCATGAGTCAAATCACTGCACACTGCCCATGTGCTAAATCATGACACAGACTGAGACTGTCCATCCATGCAAATTATCTTGGAGCCTCACAGTCCTCTGATAAAGGTTCCCCTGTCTCTCTTTACTTTCTACAAGCCAGACATCTAAATTCCGTTCTCTGAGCTGATAAAATGAATTCTCTGTTAAGAACTCCTGCACTTCAGCTGATGAGGTCTACTGAAATTAATTTTCAACCACTTAATATTTACAGTATTTTAGCTATCTCTTCTATATCTTGTTAACAAGTACCTAAATCTATTTTTTTTCTTTTCTGATATGCTTAAGCAGCTCTTATAACTGCCATTCTATACTCACATCCACGTAAATGAAATAGCATTTTGATTCTTGTGTATATATGAACGTGGACAGAGAAAAGAATATCTGCCAACAGAGGAAATTTATGTGAAGTATATCTGTGTGCACATGCATTTGCATGGTTAATACAGGTTGTATTTGGTTGCTACATGCACCTGCATGTTTGTGTTCCTGTGCAGTTAAATATCCTGACAATGACATTCAGTGACAAAAAGCAAAGGGCACACTCCACATTTTCATTTCAGGCCATGTATCTACAAATTTTTGGAGTGACTTTTGCCAAGGGATGGACCCATGCTTAAAAACTTTTCCCTTGGAAGCCTTACCCCACAAACTCCCTAACGCTGTCATGACAAAGGCAGCAGCTGTTTTCCCAGGCTTTTGCTGAATTATTCCAGCAGATTAAAATATACATGTATATATTTATGCCGACAAGAAGGAGGGAAAGTACAACTTCTAGTCAATGCCTAAATTTCCTGCCTCCGAAGCCCAGCTGGAGAGCAGGAGTTATAACAGAAAACAGCAGTACAATTAGCTGGAGTTCTGTAGCTGTCTGCAGCAGACTGCTTGCTCCTGTCTCTCTATAGGTGGTCTCCCAGTTCATCAGTTCATAAATAAGTAATTTGAAATGTGTTCCTGGGGGAAATTTTCCTCCTTCTCTCCTGAACAGACTGTACTCATCAGTTTTCCTGTTCTCCAGGTACCTGGCGTTCTCATTTATAATGGCCAGAGGAACTATGCTGTTCTAATTCTTGCTTCATTACATTTCCTAATGCTTGTTTTCAGCAGCTTCACAACTCCACATTTCTTTATATATTGATAAAAAAAACCCTTTGCATATATTATTTATTGGCACTTTCATGTTAGCTTTACTGCTGATTTAAATGGAATATTTTTACATACAAAGTAAGACTGTGAAGTTGGATTCAGGTCTGAGGTTTAGATATTTTGATTTAAATCATGTGGGGGGAAAAAAAACAATCAGCAAGAGAAATCATTGTCACTGGCCATTTCCCTCCTCTCCTCATCACACTATCTCCAGACTGATACCAGCACATACCAATGCTTCAGCAGAAAGGAACATTTTGTACTTGAGAGAAAAACACAGGGGCCAGATCAAAAGCTTATGGGCCCAGTTTATAAAGGTCTTTAGGTAGTCAAGGATGCAGCAAGATATACAAAACCAACTTGGCAAGTAAGTGCTTAATCCTAAATGAACAGTAAAGGAAATCAGGCACCTAATTCACTTAACTCCTTTGAAAATGCCTCTAAGTGCTTATTGGTAAGTACCTAAGCCCTTGATGAGAAACCGGGTCCATCAACACATGAAAACATGACTTACCCACTGGTGGAAGGGATAGCGATGTTAGTACAAGTGTTCATGTAAAACAAAGCAGTCTGAACCCAGGAAACAGACTAGCAAACAGCCAGGTTAAATATTTTTGAAGATTTGTTGGACAAACTAATTATGTGAGAATAATGAGCTTCATCACTGCTCGGAGTGGATAGGCACTCGCTCGCAGCAGTCACATCCCGTCCCAGCGCCTGCTGTGACCACACACAGCCTCCCTGAAGCCTGGGAGGGTTCAAGGAGGAGCTGGTCATGACATTGTCAGTGCAAAACAAGGTGTACAGATGTCAGTACTGGCACAGAAGCCAAAATGCTTCCTGGAGATACACTAATGGGAGTTTCTGAGCTCCAAGTCACCTTCATCGTGGTGAAAGCTTCAAGACATGGTTGCCCACAACGGGCAGAGATTTGACTCACTGATCTCTTCTTCTCCATGTTCCCATGAAGCAAACTTCCCTGACCTTTAACAGCTGCCAACGAATGCCTCAACAAAACTTGGATGTGTGCATGTGACTTTAACTGCTCTGTTTTTCATTCCTCTGTAGAACAAAAGGAGAATGTTGCAACCTCAAAAGCCACCGTGAGATGAAATTGCTGCTCCCCAGGAAGTCCAGATTAGGTACTGAGACACCCTGAAGTGGAATTAGGGATGCAAGGGAAGAGAGTGTCTCGATATTGCCTGGAATTACTGTGATCTTATATTGCTCTTTCTGAACTTAATCAAAGACACCCATTGACTGCATGGATGATCGATCAGGCTTTGCTTTTTGCCATATTACACTAATCAATGGCTCTAATATATTACACAGAACAGTTCACCAAACGACAGATTTAGAAGCATCTATCTTTTCCCTTAAGAAATTACACTGAAAACACCTAATGAAGAAACATTTATTATTTCTTCTAGCTAGGGCCAAATGTTGCTCTTAATTAAATCAGTGAAAATTCAGAACTGGGCTGTTGAGTCCAATAATTGGCTTGTTAATGCCAGTTATAATTTTGATTTTCCTATATTTCAGAAGCAGATGAAAACTTTCACTGAGATTTATTTTATATAAGGGAACACTTATCTTACCGTTTTCTTTTAGTTCTTTGATACGTCTATATAAATTTGTTACATTACTGGATCATTGGTTGGTTACTGGACAGTTTATTTTTGAAAGAAATATGAAAAATATTTTAGCTTTTAAAAATAGAAGAGCTGCTCTGTAAACTGAACTGAGCAACCCTAAATAGCAAGTCTGTATTTTTCTGTGATGAAAGACATCATCTAGTTAGGCAAACTGAATTCAAGTCTAGTCCTTTCTCTGCTCTATTAGACAAAAATTATAACAAAATCATGGTAGCATTGTCAAGCTCAAGTCTTCAGGCACCACAAATTGTCCTCAGATCTGATCAGCTTTGCTTAAAACAAATAGAATTCAAAATATTTAGAATCCTTTTCTGCTTTTATGTAAGGCTGCACAAAGAGTAATCAGAGTTCTACCCCTGCCAGCATATTTTTTCTGTTTTGCCACAAAAGTAGGTATTTACAGGGTGCCTTGAGCTGGACTTTTAAGAAACATATTAACTACTTTGACATCCACAGTCGTGGCTTATACAAAATTAATAACAAGAAAAAATGAAGTATAAAAAAGCGAAGACAAGAGTTGATGGCAATTGGTATTTTCCAAGAGTTATTAAAATTATTCAGTGAGAGGTGAAGGGGGAATACTTTGTAAACCTTCTGAAAAAAAAAGAACAAATCATAATTAAAATAATCTTTTCTTCTGGGATCTTCTTTGGTGGAAAGGGAATTCTGTCACCCAACTGGTGCTGAATTTCTGTGCTAGCCTTAATTATTTGCTGGTTACCTGCGTAGCTCAGCAATCACAACTGGGGCTAGAATTTTCAGAAAATCTCCCTTCCCATTTCAGCACCTGCAATGAAGTTCATGGCGTTGGATTCTGCCTAAACTTCTGCAAAAATATTATTCTTAATGGGTACAGAAAAAAAAAAAAAAGAAAGCTGTTGTTTCTTCTAAAGGCTGAACCAGCAAAGAAAACAAACTTAGAGAAAAGGCTGGAAAGAAATGTTTTTAGCAGACTACTTGCAAAATGAAATCAAAACATATTTCAGAGCTTTTCCTTGAAAGGGATGGGGCGGGAGGAGGAGGGGGAGCAGGAGGCAGGCAGGCTCCAGCAAAGCACAGATGCTTTATTCCGTGACAGGCAGGACTCTCTGGGACTGCACTTCTCACTTGGGCAACTTGTTTTCAAGTTTCAGTAGCTCCCAACTGACAGCAGCAAAACGTGTGCACACAGGGGTGTGGGCAGAGAGAAAGGGAGAGGGGCAGAGGGAGCAGTACACAACTGGCACCCAATAAATCTTGCACATCACTGGTGCAGGGAGCAATGGGCTGCAGCATCCCTCGTTAGGATGTCCATGGACATTCCCATCCTCCGTGCTGTCAGCTCCATGTGTGCTCTCCTCTCTCCCCATAATATTCCAAGCAGGGAACACACCAAACAGGTTACTTGGCTCCAGGAGTGCCTTATCTAAAGTCCTCCTCCAAAGAGGAAATGAGCCTATTTGCATTTTCCCACTGAAGCATGGAGGAATGTTTCTCGTTACTCTGTGTGCTCAGGTTTGCCCCAGGCCTGCTCATAGGCTCGAAGAGCTCTGAAAACACCTGTATCCTTCCCATATAAATGCACACTTCAGACAAATCTTTTTGGAAGCTTTCAAAAGGCATAGACTAATATTTTTCCATGCTCACATGTATTTTTTTTTTCGACGAGATTGCTGAAAACAGAAATTAACCACTTGATTCCCACTTATTCCCCTTCCTTGGATTGCTCTTTTATCTGTAAAAGCTTCCCTCTAGGTTAGGCTTTGGCTGAGTGTCTTTCTCCACAGGAAAACAAACAAAAACAACCAAACCTTTGGAAATACACCATAACTCAAGCATCTGTAACATACCTGAATGAAAGATTCAAAGGCATATTTCTATTGGGAAAGACTTGGCACATTCCTTGTTAGAAAATTCAAAATCCATTAAGCCATCTCTCCTATGGATTTATTCTCTCTGTTGAAAACATCCTGAAAATTTATTACAGCAAGGAAAGCTACCACTTCAAAAATGGTTCAAGGCAGTTTCCCTTCGTGTGGGGCTGTTTCCTGCTACAAAGGCTGGAGCAATTGCTGGCACTGGATCCAAATTTTACTGAAGTCAAGGCAAGGATCTTACATGAGTCCATGTGCATCCATCCCAGGCTGGATGGAGGAGAAGCTTTTCTGTCTACAACTAATTGCACAAAAAATTCTGCCTGGATGAGAGTTAACCTGACAGAAACACTTCAAAGGACCTGAGTTAAAGATCAGTGACTGCATTAATAAGTGGTGCCTATGGAAAAAACTGGGTGCTCTGCCCACACAGCAGGAAACTGCTGGCTGCACTGCCTCTCCCTGTGCCTGGAAGGCTCCCTGCCTCTCTGTGACTCAGTTTCCCCATTGTGTAAAGCTGCAAGGCCAACCCTCCACCAAAGAGCCAGCATGAGGGCTCCTGAAGCACATCACTCCAGTACCACACACTGTGGTGAATATTATTATTTACACTTGGACTTAATTACACAGTGCGTGTACACATGATTGTGCATATGCACATGTGGTTACCTTGGTGACAGCTTTATTCTGATATGAAGTGTCCATAAGAAAACACCATAGGGGATTGGCAAGAATAAGGGCAAGAGACAAATTAGTTCCCATCAGCATCAGCTAGTGAGAGCCTGATGCCAAGTTACATAACAAGGGGCAAAAAGTCAATGTTCTTTCTCCGTGTTTTTTTGGTAGAACACAAATATCCCTAAGTCTTCCCTCTTCCATCATATTTTAATGCAGTTTCATTAAGGGTAGAGTGAGGATTTTTCTAATGCATTCAGTAATTTCCCACTCTCTCTCCTAAACGATGATTTCATGTGTAACTGGCAGGAGATGAAATTTCAACAGATTGAATCTCTCTCTCTCTGCTCTGCGCGCGCATACACACACATTCTTTCAGTCCCCAGATAGAAACTGTAATTCCCCTATATAAAAATGGGGGAAAAACATTTTTTTTCCTCCTTTTCAAATGTATAACATAGTTGTGAAGGCTAATTATAAAATAATGTTTATACCTTGGAGACCAAGACAGGAGGTTACAAAAATGCTTTAAAAGTCCCAGTGCTGCAGTAGAAGAATTTCATTAACTGAAACAAAGCAGAGCTGGTGAAAGTTTGAAAAACAAAGTATGCAAAACATTAAAAAAACAAAGCCAAATCTATTTACTGGTCTGGTACATATCAAACTTTCAAGGTTCACAGTGATTCCTTCACATTCCTAAGTGAAAAATGCAATTAAGAGGTTCGTTTTTGTTCCTAAACTCTTGGCTTTGAAATGCTCAATGGATTTTTTTCCTTTCAAGCCTGGAGGAAGTGCAGTGCTGACTGGTTCCCAAAGAGGTTTAGATTATGCTATCCCACCCAGCACCCTGCAGGATAAGACTTTGTGTAACCCAGGCTGTGCAGAGAGTCTCTGCACCAGAAGATAATCTGCTAGCACAGGCTTGGGGGACATACAGGCATGGAACCAATTCTCCCCCTGCATGTAACAAGTTGGCCCTGCGTGATTGTCCAATGGACCTGGAGATGAGGAGATGGACCCTGACAGATGTAGTTGTTATCATGGAATAAAATTGGCTCCCAGCAGTGCCCCACCGCCAGGAATGTCACATTTTATGAACTGCCATATCGCACACTGTAGTGAGCTCTGCCTGCCTGGGCTTCAGGCAGGCAGCAACAACCCAGCTCTCCCCCTGCTCAGCTGCAGCTCACTGCCTGCATCCTCCAAGAGGAGCAGATAAGAGCAGAACCAGCAGCATCTGCTTCTCTGCAAACTCATCACCCTTAAGGTTCAGAAATAATGTGAATATAATGCAAGCAAAACAGGAGGGTTAGAACATTGCAGTTCAGCTTGCAGGACACCCAACAAGGGTAGCACAGGGCTGAGTGGAGGAAGCTCATGTCACCCTGACCTGTGGTGGCATGAACCACAAAACAGAAAACAGGGCTGTGTTCCCCTCCCTGGGCCCCCACCCACAGCAGCACCTGTGGCCAGCACAGAGCCCAAATGGGCAGGGTCCCACCTTGGTCCTCAGAAGGACCAAACTCTTAGTGTTGCCTCCATCAGCGACAAAGAGTGGAAATGTCACTTCAGTCACAGAAAATGCAGATTGACTGGAGGCAATATCAGTTGTGCTGACTCAGCTCCAACAAGCATTGCTCCATCATGTGTGTAACATCCATACGCAAGACCAAGCCACTGGGGAAGACAACAGCAACATTAGTGGGGAGGATTGGTGCTAACCCTCCCTCTTCATCCTTTTAGAGGCTTCCTCAGTGGGAAAACTCATCTTGCAAGTCAGTGTATAACTCAGTATAGCCAAAGCTCTAAACACAGTATGAGCAGAGGCTAAATCAAGCAGCAAACAAGGGTTTGTTAAGGTCCATTCAAAATAAGAGAGCATCAGTGTGCTGGTAAAAAAGGCAAAAAAAACTCAGCAGGGTGGAAGACCTGGGTTTGTGTGCACTTCCACACAAACAATTCAGATGTGTTATGCTTGAAGTGGAAATAATAATCTCGAAGATATTTGAAAAATTAGCGATGGCTATACACCCTAAAGTCAGAAGGAAGGAGTTCAGTGTGCAGGCTCTTGGTGTGGGAGACATCACTTTGTCCTGTGCCTCCACAGTGTCCTGATTCACTGCTCATCCTCATGCATGGGCACACACTAAGCACTGTTGTGGCTCATACCTCTGGGACACCAGGGGAGTTCTTCCTTTCCTCCTCTACAGCACAGCCTCACTGCTTCCTGCATCCCTTGGAAGGATCATCCATAGCAAGGGACTGCTGGGGTTTGGGGAACGTGGTACTGCTCTTCATTTTGACAAGGTCTGTTCTCTGCAGGTAAACTTTGAGATTTCCTGGGTCTTCATTTTGCCTCTTAAATTACCCTTCCTGCCTCAAACTGAGGAGGCCCAATAGTTGGGATGACTAGACTCAAACATTCACAGCTTTTATCATGGGAAAGTTGTGCTTAATGCCTCACACTGTCACGATCTTCCTACTTGCCCACGAACCTCTCAGTTCCCCATCTGTAAAATGGGAAAAATAGCACTTTCTTAACCCCCAGGGGAGCTATGAAGGTGAAAAGCACTGAAGATGGCGTGGCATTCTGAAGCATTGCAGCTGGAGGATCGCAGACAGTTACAGCATGGGGCTATAACTGCCATGATATACATGTGTATACACACACGCACTTTTAAAAGTGTTCAAGAGCATAAATCTGCTTTGAAATCTTGCCCTTGCCTCTAAGGTCTCTGACTACTGATTCCACCTCAAAATAAGTATTAGTAAAAGATGTCAGATCCCAAGCCAAGCCAGTCTAAAAGCATTTAACTTCTTGCATATCAGAGAAGTCGTTTTATTTTGGCTCACAAAGGACAGGCTTTTTGACAAATAGATCAAACCATTTCCGCCTGCTAATCACAAGGGGCAGGACGACCCATTAAAGGACTAAGATGTACATCCATGTGACAAGCAAGGGC
This sequence comes from Acanthisitta chloris, assembly GCF_000695815.1. Taxonomy (NCBI): domain Eukaryota; kingdom Metazoa; phylum Chordata; class Aves; order Passeriformes; family Acanthisittidae; genus Acanthisitta; species Acanthisitta chloris. The sequence goes on along the minus strand of NW_008680161.1, from coordinate 3,255 downwards.
GTTTAATGAAACACAACTAGCAAAGCTTCAAAATCTCTACCATAAAAGTGGCTCTGAATTTTTTTACCAAGACTTCAATGAGACGAAATCACATTCTCAATGCTAAATTTAGTCCCACAAATGCTGAAAGTTTTGCACAAAGAAAGCAGGCTGCATGTTTTCAAAGGCACGTTATGTTTTGTACCCTTTTTTTTTTTACCCTGATAACTGAATAGGAATACACAGAGCTTGCTGAATGTTTGTTTGAAGTTTTCTTTT
>NW_008680161.1:0-2950 GCF_000695815.1 Acanthisitta chloris | reverse complement strand
ATTTGATCCAGTTCACAAAGTTGAAGGCAAGTTCTTTGCAAAGACCCAGCCCAAAATTTCAAGGAAATAGTAGTTCACACAAAGCTTCTAATGTCTTGTGCTTTTAACACCCGAGGAAAAACTCTGTAGATAATAAAATATAAAGCAAATTGGAAAAAAAACCCATTGTTGATAGCAGAACTTTCCCATTCTTACCAAAAGAACTCTTTCATTCTTCAGGATTTTTATACTTTTGTCTGGTATTGTTTGAGCAACTGTTTGAGTCTGTTTGTATTTTATTGAGGCCACTTGACCTTTCCCAAGCCTATAGAGTTTTGCTCTCTATTTCTGAAGAGAGTATACAGACCCCAGGACTGGCAGCATCACACTCACAGTCAGGCACTTTAATTTAAACAAAAAGAAAAAACTCTTTAAATTTGAGCATCTCATTTTGGGATCTGTTTCACACAAACAAGGAGAATTCCACTCCTGAGTAAACTTGCTTCCTGAGCAAACTTGCTTTTCCTCCTTTTAAAGCAGCCTGGGAGATTTAGTCCTGAGCTTGCAGCAGTTTTACATCCACACAACTTCACTAAAACCTTTGGAGCTACTCCTAATTATTTACCTAAAATTTCATGGGGGGACAATCAGCCCCTCACTTGCCTTTTTTGGATATATTTGTTTATTTGTCTTGTATTTTTCCTCCATGCTAGAAAATGGAATAGCAAAGAGACATAAGAGAATTGTCCTTTGGAGAATGTGACTCTGGAGTTACAGTTCCTCTGAGTCTTGCACTGGAGTCCTATAAAACTTGATGTAGGCTCACAGGTTACTTGAAAATTTATTTATAGGCATGAATAACACGAACAACAGAATCCACCAAGTGTGAGTTACTCCTCCCTTCCCTTCTTTTCACCTTAAAAAACAGTTGAAGGAGAAACAAGAATGAGAAGGAAGAGAATAAAAATTAAGATGAAATTTAAAATTATGTTAGAAAAATCTCCTTCTACTCCAGTTTGGCATTGTTCCTTTGGACCAGACCAGAAGCTCAATGCCTACTGATTCAAGGGAATAGGACAGCTCCTCTTGTGAGGAAAATCAGAGATTTTCCTTGGAGATGTCTATGGTTTCCTCTGCATGGAGCTGAGAAGTTTCTAACACTCAGAGATGGGGGCTCCCTGTTATAGCAACCGGCTCTGTAACTAACCTGCAGTCCCCTTGCTAATTCAAGTCTTTTGTTTCCAATCCATCCCTGAGCTGCTCCCAGACTGGCAGGAATGTGAGAGACAATTTGATTTCATTGTGGAGGAAGCACATTTCCAGGGTTGGGCTTTGTTTGCTTGGAAAGGAGTCACCAGAGGAAGAGAGGACAGGTGACTGACAGCTGTCGGCAACAGGTTTGGCACACATTAGCACTCCCCTCCTGCTCCCCACTCCAAGCACACCCACAGAGCCAGGACTGGGAATCTGCAGAGGTTTCTCTGCCCCAAAATCCCAGGCTTGGGTTGTGTGTCACATCAAATCCAGATTACAACACAACCAGGACTCCAAGACTGCCCCATGGTTGATTATTTGCTGATATTTCCCATTTAGTTTAAACCAACATACTGATTGTATCAGCCATAAAGCTTTATGGAGGTTGGTTTATTCCCCCCTTCAAATGGACTGTTCTCCTCTCTGTCATAAAGTTAATTTTATAGTCTTTGTTCATTTTCCTAATCTGCAAATTACATCCTCCTGTACTCTGATTACTTACTATTGGAAAAACAGACCTTCTATATTTCCCCTCTGCTTCCAGTTTGAATATTCTTTGTATTATCTTGATGACCTTAATCTCTTTTTTTCCCCCCCCACTGGCCTTTCAAGGAAGCAGCAAATGCACCAGCAACACTAAGTGTGTCGGCCAGAAAAAACAATCTCAGCTCTTGCTCTATGCTTAGTCCATCAGAGTCCTCTTTCCTTCTTTTTCTTTCCTGTTTTTCTTTTTTTTCTCCCCTTCTCCTCCTCCAACAGCAAAGACTGTGGGAAGAAACGGAACTATGGCAAGGCTTTGGCTTCCTTGTAGAAATCCTTTATTTCCTATTGGGAAGGAAGGCAGTTCAATGTATTGGGAAACAAGGTATTAATGCCAGAGACTGACTTTTGAACACATTACAACAAACAGGTCATTTTCTACATCAACTGATCATTGTTTTAAGATCATGGTACAGCACTGTCTGCACCAGACACAGCTACTGTTTAGAGGCTACAAACTGGGGAAAATAAACTGCACACACTTACTGTCAAAGTGGTGGACCCTGGTCACGGTCCACTCTGGATGGAGCATCCCTGAGCATCTCCTGTGAAGCTCTAAATATTTCCAGAAACATTGTCCTTTGATGGAAACACTCACATCCTCTCTGTTGGGACTATTGGAGCCTTAACTGGGATGTCTAACCATGGTTCCTAGCCAGAGGAGCTTCCCTGGAACAGGTCAGCCCAATCCTCAGCAGCACACAGGGCAGAGCAGCTCCCAACAGCCTGTTAAGAAGCCCCTGAAAGTGTGTTTTTCCTCCTGGATGATGCAAGAGCTAGAAACAGTACACTCCTTAGGTGGGAATTCATCTATTTCCCTGCTATCTGTGTCTTCCCTCAGCCAGCTCCTGCTTCTGCTTTTCCTATCTCACTCCAGTTGCATTTCCCACTCAGCTCACAGCCAGCTCTGCTCTTCCTTGGTGTTTCTCCAGCTTCCCTGGCCCTTCCTCTGCTCCCAATTTTTTTTTTGGGTTCATTCATCTCCCTCTTTCCTTCTCTAAACCCCTCTGTTCTCTCACCCTCAATTTTCTGTCCCGCTTCCATCGTTTCCTATCCCCCGTCTTCCCATTTGCTTTCTTTTAATTTTAAACCCTTCTCAGAGGTCCTGTCTCAGATACTCTCTACCTTCCAGCTCTCCTCTGTCTTTTTCCTGCCCCCTCTCCTCTTTGCTGGTGTC
>NW_008680160.1:4735-5300 GCF_000695815.1 Acanthisitta chloris | reverse complement strand
GGACAACCAGGTGATCAGGCCCAGCCAAGCATGGGCTTGTCGTCCTGCTTGACCAACCTGATCTCCTATGGCAGGGTGACCCACCTAGTCGGGAAAGGCTGTGGGTGTTGCCTGTCTGGACTTTAATAAAGCCTTTGCCACTGTTTCCCACAGCATTCTCTTGGAGAAACTGGCTGCTTATGGCTTGGATGGGTGTGCTGTTAGCTGGGTAAAAATCTGGCTGGATGGCTGGGCCCAGAGAGTGGTGGGGGATGAAGTTAAATGTGGCTGGCATCTGGTCACTGGTTGTGTTCCCCAAGGCTCAGTATTGGGGCTGGTCCTGTTTAACATCTTTATCAATGATCTGGTTGAGGGGATGAAGTGCACCCTCAGTAAGTTTGCAGATGACACCGTGTTGGGCGGGAGTGTTGGTCTGGAGAGTAGGCATGTTCTACAGAGAGATCTGGACAAGCTGGATTGATGGGCTAAGGCTAATTGTATGAAGTTCAATATGGTGAAGTGCTGGGTCCTGCACTTGGGTCACAACCCCATGCAATGCTATAGACTGGGGGAAGTGTGGCTGGGG
>NW_008680160.1:0-4676 GCF_000695815.1 Acanthisitta chloris | reverse complement strand
GCTGGTTGACAGCTGGCTGAATGTAAGTCAGCAGTGTGCCCAGGTGGCCAAAAAGGCCAATGACATCCTGGCTTGTATCAGCAAGTGTGGCCAGCAGGGCTAGGGCAGTGACTGTCCCCCTGTACTCAGCACTGGTGAGGCCTCACCTCGAGTACTGTGTTTGTTTCTGGGCCTCTCATTTAAAGAAAGTGGAAGTGTTCAAAAGGCATGTGGATGTGGCACTTGGGGATATGGTATTATGGTGCTGAGTTAATGGTTGGACTTGATCTTGAAGATCTTTTCCAATCTTAGTGATTCTGTGATTCTAAAAATGTTTACTAGAGTACATGCAGTATATTATGAAACTGATTCAATGCTTTTAGCTTTGTTAACTAATAAGACAGTGATTTGAACTATTCATATCATATATATGATATATGTATTATAATATTTTGACTATAACTTCAGTATGTGTTCTTGGTAGTATGGAATACCTAGAATATGAATTTTCTATACTTAGCCTCTGTCACCTTGGCATCTGCTGTGAGGATGGCTGGCTCTGCATTTCCAAAGCAGAGACCTGGGCTGTTTGATTACTGTGTAGTCAGAGATAAGCAAACATCTAAGGTGTTGCCTGCCCTTCCCTCCTACATTTCCTTTTCCTTTCAGCTGTTCTTAAGCCTTTTTCTTAACCTTAGTGTCTTTGCCTAATTTAAGCCTGTCAGTGTGAAAATCTGAATTTCAAAATAGTCTCTGTTGCAATGGAAGGATTTACATCTGCAAGTTCAGCAAACTGGATTTCTTGTAGAATAGGTTATTAAATTAATGGACTAGTCTCATCTGAGTTGTGATACTACACACCTTTCTCATGGTCCCATGTAACATGCATTTGTTTTGGGGGAAGAAATTCTGTGAATGAAATGAACAATTCTTTCTATGCATGGATGATACCAGAGTGAAGACTTGACTGTGTGTGATTGTTTTGAACTCCCAATAGGTTTTAGTGGACACAGAAAGTCTCACTACCTGCTTGGGTATAAGCATTGACTTCTCTAGAATTCATTCCAGAAAAGAAAAATATAAGTTGAATAAGTGATGGCTAATGTGAACCTAGTCAACTGAGGGAGAGCAGTGGTGGAGAGCAGGAAAAAATCCCCAACAATACACAGTTGATCAAAGTTACAATGTTAAAAGAAACAAAAACTTGTTAAGTAGTTAATTGTTTAAAATTATGTTGGATAGGGGTAGTAGCAGTAGGAATGTTGATCGGAATCAACTTTAAATGTAGTTCCTCAGTCCTGGTTTCTTGGAACAGAAATGAATAAGCAATTCTCCCTTGCTCCTTAGTCAGCTGTTTGTAGATCCAAGTATAAAAGAACATGAAGTGTTATGATGGTTTATATGAGGCAGGACAGTAATTTTGTTATTTGCCTCATGTCCATCATTTGTTTTTATGCTCAATATGCTGATTGGTTGTAAGAAAGTATTCCTTTACACTCACTGGAAGATTTAATGAGCTCCTGCCAAGTCACTTATTCTCTTTTTGTTGATATATAAAAATGTTAGAAAAATTGCTGATTATGAATTACCACAGGAAAAATTTTTTTTTCTCGACATTGACTGTTGCAATCTAAACCATATATATATACACATCTATTTAGAGTAGTATTAAAGCTATACTTTTTATGTTAAAAGCATAAGCTGGTATTGCTGCTGGGAGGAATTGATCTTGTCTATCTCCTGGTGCATTTGAACTTTATCAGAGATTGATCTACGTTTAAAATTAACCAAGCCAAATAAAGTAAAAAGGAGGCAGGCAGCATGATAGCTGGGGACAACGGGGATTTTGGTGGTTTATTCTAGTGTAAAGGTGACTGGTTTTCTGGCATTTAGCAAGCAGGAAACTGGTTTGAAGAACTGATCCAACAGTGAACTGATAATTTTGTTTTCTGATGGTGGTTTTTGACAGTATGTGCAAAACTCAGTGCAGGAAAGAACAGAGCTTATGATCACTAGTGAGAAAGACTTCTGTTGTAGTAGTTCTGATTTAAATGGGTTTAAGTTACTATGGGATTGTATGCTCAGAATTCGGGTCCCTGCTCTGAATTGTGGTGTGAAGCCCCATTTGCCTACTGACCTTTTAGTCCTTAAAAAGTATCACAAGTTTGCAAATACCTGATGGGCATTCATGACTAACCTTCTCTGTTAGAAGACTGTGCCTTTTAATTGTTTTAGGGTTGTGTTTTAATTTTAGCAGCTGAGAGAAGTAATTTTATTAGCATGAAAATTTAAGACTGTATTAGCAATCTGATAGTGTCAGAGAATATCACCCCTTCCCACTGGCATCTTGCATTCACAACCATGATGTATGAGATTCTGTGTCAGAGTGGTCTTTCAATGGTGAGTACTTGCTGTCTCATATTTTGAATCAATTCTTCCTAAGTGTCTTCTAGCTTTGAATTTAGTGCTAACCACAATGGTTTGGTGCTGCCCTTTTGTCATCATTAGAATACTTTTTGTTGCATTTTTTGAATAAACTTAAGTTCAGTTTTGACAGAAAGCAGACACAGCTTTATGAAGTTAAGGGGATCTACTTGAAATTCAAGTTTAAGATTAATTTTTTATACCAAATCACTTTGAAAATACCTTACTGACTAGTAGTCTAGGACTGTGTGGAACGTCAGGAGCAACATTATTTCTTCCTAGCAGTTTCTAAAATTAAGAGGTTCTTATTGCTGGTTTTAGCCAGCAGTTTGTTACCATGCTGGTATGGCATCTTACATATGCTTTGCTTTTTAAAACTTCATCTTATGTTTAATATGATAAGGTTATTCTTGCAGACTTCTGTACTTGGGAGGCTAGGGAGACTTACTTCCTCTTCTAAAATCTATTTCTACTTTCATGCTAGCTGTTCCAGCCAATCTCTCTGTACCTAATGTCTGCCTCACTCAAAAATATTTGTTTGATTGCTACTGTGATTTGCAATTGAGTTCGTAAAAAAATCTGTTGATCTTTCTTTTGTGCATCATTAGTAAATGGTGTTTAATGCTGTATTGATAACTGTAGGAAGCACAGTGTCCCCAAGTAAACTTGTCTAGTTGGTTCTACTCTTTAAAACAAAACAAAAAAAATAACACTCAAAACCAAAACCAACCAAAAACCACACAAAGAAACCCAACATTTACTAGGCAAAATTAGACAAAATTTTGAACCATGTCTAATGATTTGGCAATAGCAGTCTCATGGGATGATTCTCTAGGTAAATCCTTTTCTTGGCATTTGGAGCTACTTTACTAGATGCAGAAAAGATAGCAAAGAATTGCAAGTCATACTGAAATGCAAAGTCTTATATGAACTGTGGCTTACTTGCATGTGTTAGGGAAATTTGGGAAGTAAATTATATTTAACCACAATAGTTTTGGTTTTTTTTCTTCAACCATGATATTTTCTCATGTGACATGAGTGATTGGTGGCTCCTCTGCTGTTCCTGTTAAACAGTGTTTTCTCTCCTAGGGTTTGGACATGGCAGAGGGAGAGGAGCAGGGAGGTTTTCAGCCCAAGGTATGGGATAAGAAACATGCAGAGCACAAAAAAAACCAAAAAAAACCCCAAATGCAACAGTACAAAAAGAAACCACTGATAGAGCCAGAAAGCAACCTGACATCCTGTCAGTCAGGATGTTGGTAGTAGTCTGATTAAATGGTGGCTGTAGTCCTCCTGGAGTGATGGTTCTGTTGGGGGGGGTGATCCTGTAGATCTGGTCTTCACCTGAAGGTCCAGTGGTAGCTCTTGTCCTCTGGGAATCCAGTAGGTAAGGGCTCCCTGTGCTGGTCCAAACCCCAGATTATATCCAGGTGGGAATGCTTGACGCTTGACAGCCCATTAAACAGAGATAGCTTCCTGAGGGAGTTATCAAGGATGAGTCATGGTAGGAGATAAGGAGCACCACCCCACCTGCTTTAACAGCTTGTGAAGATGATAATAGAATTGATTACACCTTACATTGTAACCTAGGACATTACCTAATGTAGTTAAGGAGTGTAAGTGTTAAAGGAGAAGCCACTTGCCTAAGCATTCTCACACCGTTCAAGGAGTCACACACATATACCCCCTGAGACTTTAACTGCTTAGACCAGAGTCCCTTTGCAGTGGGTGGCTCCATTGAGCAGATGGGTGGCCCTTTTGACTCCTTGCTCACACACACATTGGCTCTCAGGCATGCTTCCTCCTCCTTCAGGCTTTGACCCTAGGATTCCTGCAGCAGTCCAGGTGTCTGGTTTTATAAAAATACGACTTCATATTAATAATAAAATCTATGAAAATTTAAGAGTGATACAACAGTAGGTCAGCTTGATCTGGGAACTTCTGGAGAGGGACCCCAAACAAAGAAAACCCAGGGCTTTTATGCCCTCACAGACTATGAACCTGTTCTTCATGTACCTTGCACATGCCTCTTGGTCAAATGGTGGGTTTTGGTCTGGGGTCTTGTAACATCTTATTGGATTCTTTGTGTCCACACAGGCAGGCCATTAAGTGTTCTTATCTTGTCAAGTTGCAGCTTCTGCTGACAGCTGTTAGCCTCCTTATCTTCTGGTTTGTATTTCTTGTGCACTAGTGCAGTCAGCAGAGCATGGGAAACTGAAAGTCTTTGATTTAGAGTAAGTACTATGTAGCAACAACTAAAACATCAGCATGTT
>NW_008680159.1:3486-8707 GCF_000695815.1 Acanthisitta chloris | reverse complement strand
ACTCCCAAGTCTTTCTCTTCACTCCTGGTTTCAGCTGCTTCCCCACCCAACCTGTAGCTGTGCCTGGGATTGCTGTGAACCAGATGTAGGACCTTGCACTTCATTTTGTTGAACTTCATTGGCCCATCTCTCCAGCCTATCAAGGTCCCTTTGGATGGCATCCCTTCCCTGCAGCTGTGACTGCCCCACACACTTGGTGTGGTCAGCGAACTTGCTGAATACACTCCAGATATCTAGTGAATTTGCACAATCTTCACAAATACTGAAGTTCAAAACTATGTTCCTAAGCCTGCTCTTCTCCTTCATAGTCTAGATAAAACCATATAGCATTGTGTTGTATTTTAGGTCTCTTAAATGCTCACAGTGAGTAAGTGCCGTATTACAAATAATGTCCCCATTAGAAAAAGTTACATCTCTGATTTGTTCAGCAAAGTAAAGCTGAATCACTTATGAAAGTGTAACAGAGAATAATTTCTGATTTGATTTTTCACTCAAGACAGTACTACATTCAAACATGGCAAAGCTTTTACTTTGACCTGCTTTGCGGGAGATATTCAGAACAGCACAATGTAACTTACTTGTCAGCTTACTTTGGCAAGAGTAAGTGTTCATTATTTGAGCTATGTTTCTCCTGGTATATTGTATTTAGACATGTGTTTCTTTGCTGAAGATTTAGAGGCACCAACTCTTTGGTGTATCCAAAGTACACTTTGGATATTTTTCATAGGTACTTAGAAAACATTTATCTATAGCCCAAAGGAGCAAGTTGCTCTTTGTAAATTGGACATTGTAACATTGTTATTCAAAAGAATTGTTGACCAGATTACTGAATCCAGAAGAGTGTTTTATTAATTCAGTGTGTTCCCATCACACACACTATCCCAATTGTGCTTACTTGGGTTTTCGAATATTTAACACTCAATAAAACTCCTCTGCAGTGAATTAATCTATATTTTTTCATTGTCATTATTTCTGTGTAACCATAAATGGCTCTTACTGCTGGTCAATCCACAACAGTAAAAGGAGGAACTATGTCTGGTGTCAATCTAGTGCTTCAGATTTAATACAGTGAAACCACGATACAGCACTTGAAGTTTTGTCCAGAAATTGGACAATAACATCCCATGTGTTGTAGAATATTGCATATAATCTGCCAGATGATTCATGTGAAATAATGAAGAACAGGCTTCCTACAACTGTTTCATTGAAAAGAACTAGATTTTTATCTTCTATGAGAACTTCTGCCAGGTTGACCCACTGGGAAAAAATGTCAACAGTTCAGTTTGCCTTTAATAATGGCTTTATTGTTTTTAATGGTTGATGGGATGTGTTTCAATTCCTTATGAAGCATTCTATGCAGAACCCATTATATGATTTTAATGATAAGTTTGCTATTCTTGGTGTAAAGAAGACGAGATAAGCTACTTCACCTGGAGGACAGGCAAAGGAGGAACTCTGAGTGTCAAGGAGAGGTCAGAATTTGCTATTGGACAGTACTAAGAGCAACTTTCTTGTGTGCAGATCTGCCAGCCAACATGGGAGCAAGCTGAATCCATGATCTACTCATTCCCTGCCACTTTCTACTCACAAGTGCTACTGGGAAGCAGAACACATACTGGTTTATGAACTCTGCTCAGCTGTCTAATGTGAACAGCCCACACAGGGAAGCAAGAGGGTAATGCTACTGAATTTGTCACTGATGTGTGGCAATCACACATCTTGTGTTTAGTAATTAGCAAATCCAAGTAGTCTAATTCTCTTAATCTCATGCATATTAATGGAACTATTTCCTACTGCACAATTCGCTGTATCCCCATGTGTGTTTATATTTTGGGGCTTTGACCCTTTCTCTGAAGGCGCATTCTTGTTGGTTCAGTCAGCACCAGGGGCTCTTGTATAATGGTTGCCGGATAATTTCTTCCTAAAAGTTCAACTTCCAACTTCTGTCCAACTTTGCTGAGTTCCATGGGAACATATGCAAAAGCTAGACTCTGTTGAGCACCATAACTGAAAGTTCCAGATGTGGTATTGCCAACAACCTGAAAAAAACCATGAACAATTATCATAATTTTCAAGATGCAGTGAGATTTTCCTAATAAAAAACACCTCAATGAACAACCCAAACAACTACACATCTTGTATTTTGGTTTATGCACTTCAGCCATCAAACAAGTTTCAAGTGTGTCATATAGTTCATAATATTCCCAACTGAGAGTAACATCACCTGAAACTGGGAAGCTTTTCCTCCTTGAAAAAATAGTCTATTCCTGTTGTGTTAAGTTTACGCTGGAACATACACTACACACATGCATATGTTTATTACCTACAACAATTTAACTGTTAGTGAGTGTTTCAACACATAATCTGTGCTGAAGTGTGGAGGCTCAAACTGTGCTGTTGTTTCATTTCTTTTAAATGAAGAGCAAAAGTGTTGATAGGACAATGATGAACTTGCAGAAGACGAGACTGGACGACAATACTTTAATCTGTTCCAACCCTAATGTCATGGTTTAACCCCAGCTAGCAACCAAGAACCATGCAGCTGCCAACACACTCCCCCACCAAATGATGGAGGAGAGAATTGGTTAAAGCTAAGCTAGAAAAACTCATGGGTTGAGATAAAGACAGTTTAAAAGAGAAAACAAAAGCTGCACACACAAGCAAAGCAAAACAAGGAATTAATTCACTGCTTCCCATGGGCAAGAGGTGTTCAGCATCTCCAGGAGAGCAGGGCCCCATCACGTGTAACAGTGACTTGGGAAGACAGACGATACAGACGCCATCACGCCAAATGCCCCCCCCCGTCTCCTTCTTCCTCCCACCTTATACACTGAGCACGATGTCCTGTGATATGGAATATCCATTTGGTCAGTTTGAGTCACCGTCCCAGCTGTGTGTCCTCCCAATCTCCCATGTACCCCAAACTTCTTTGCCATTGTGGCAGTATGGGAAGCAGCAAAGTCCTTGGCTCTGTGTGAGCTCTGCTCAGCAATAACAAAACATCTGTGCATGATCTACCCTGTGCCCTGCACAAATCCTGAACATAGCCCCACACTAGCCACTGGGAAGAAAGTTAACTCTACTTCAGCCCAAACCAGCACACCTAGTTTCTGTGACTTGATAGCATTTAACATTTTCTCTGAAAGTATTTAGTTAGTCTTTGCTTCCTTCTTGAAGGTTAGAGAGTGTTTATCATAGCTTCAGACTGTTCTGTGCCAGGAAAGTAGGAATAATGCATTCACACTTGAAACACAATAGATTCTGTCCATGGAGAATTAATATTGATTTCTTGTAACATGATCTGCAGTCCTCACCTTGCCATTATGCCACACGCTTTCATTTCCCTCTGGATCTACGTTATCTGTTTCCAGGGTGAGATACACTAGTCGTCGTTTCAGCCCCTTTTCTTTAATCTGCTTCAGTGCTTGCTTTCCTGTGAAGTCTACTGGCTGGAAAAATAGAAGATAATGATGTTTATTTGGGCTCCGCAAAAAGTTTAAAGAGGTAAGCATTTAAGTTTATCTTCATATGTTTTCCTTTAACTGAAGTGTTTGGTATGAAATACAGATGAAATCAAATCTTTGACAGATAGCATATCTAGTATCTTGGTGGTTTTGTACTGGTACATTATACCTTGGTAACTTTACTCAGTATGTTAGTTTTCCAAGATCTCAGTCCTGTAATATCCATAATTCCAATGTAGTAGAGATACATATATAGTGAGATGTGTTACAAGACTATCTTCCCAGTTAAGGCTGTGAGCCAAAAGACTGTACATCATTTCAGTGTCTATGAAAAAAAGGGAATCCCAATATCCAGATCCTGAAGTTTGGGCCTCCCTCTGTGAGCACATTTTCTTTTGACGTCGTCATCAGCCATGACAGTAACTTGTTGCTATTGGACTTTGGTCTTTCTGCCAGGCTGCAGAACTGGCAGTTTACTCCCTACTCTTGTTTTAATGTACGTGTGGGTTTTTATCCCTGTATCTACCATTTTATGGGTAACGAAGCATGTTAGGTGAAGAATAATACTAACGTCTGGAGTTCTCTTTTCCAGCTTGCTTAGAAAGGTACAAGCAGATTATCATATTTCTGGAAGCAGACTGCATAAACGTGTGGCAAGTATGGGGGGAGCCGTCAGCAAGTCTCTGAATCCTCAGGAGTACATAAAACAGTATTTATTCTATGTGACCACACTGGGCTGATTCCACTAGCCTTATTCTATCACAGAAACATTTAGGTTGGAAAATACCTCTAAGAGCATTGAGTCCTATCTTTGACCAATCACCACCTTGTCAACTAGACCACAGCACTAAGTGCCAGATCCAGTGGTTTCTTGAACACTTCCAGGGATCATGACTCCACCATTTTCCTGGGTAGTCCATTACAATGTTTGACAACCCTTTCCATAAAGAAATTCTTCCTGATTTCCAGCCTGGACCTCTCCTGGTACAGCTTGAGGCTATGTCCTCTTGTTGTCTTGCTAGTTGCTTGGGAGAGGAGGCTTAAACCCATCTGGGCAAAACCTCCTTTCAGGTAGTTGTAGAGAGTGATAAGGTCTCCCTGAGCCTCCTTTTCTCCAGGCTAAACACCACCAGACCCTTCACCAGTTCCTTTGCCGTGCTCTGGACACGTTCCGGCCCCTCAATGTCTTTCTTGAAGTAAGGGGCTCAGTAATGGACGAAGTACTCGAGGTGTGCCCTCACCAGTGTTGAGTACAGGGGGCAAATCACTGCTGTAGTCCTGCTGGCCACACTATTTGTGATACAAGCCAGGAGCAATTTGCCTTCTTGGCCACCTGGGCACATCTTGGCTTGTCTTCCCTCAGACTGGAGCATTGTCTGGGGTTGCGGTGACCCAAGGGTAGGACCTGGCACTTGGCCTTGTTAAACCTCATAGCACTGGCTTTGGCACATGGATCAGCCTCTGCAGATCCCCCTGCAGAGCCCTCCTGGACTCCATCAGACTGACAGTCGCTCCCAGCTTGGTCAATCCTCTCATCCAGATCATCAATAAACGTACCAAATAGGACTGTGGCCAAGTTCACAGATAAGAGATTATTTTGCCTACTGGTGTGAATCTGATGTAGAATCATAGAATCAATTGGGTTGGAAAAGACCTCCAAGATCATCAACCCTACCATGATTACTAGACCATGGCACTAAGTGTCACATCCAGTCTTGTCTTGAAAACCTCCAGGGATGGTGAACCCACCACCTCCC
>NW_008680159.1:0-3295 GCF_000695815.1 Acanthisitta chloris | reverse complement strand
ACCCCATGTCCCCTCAGCCGCTCCTCATGGCACTTGTGCTCGAGTCCCTTCACCAGCCTCATTGCTCTTCTGTGGACCTGCTCCAGCACCTTCCCGAACCAAGGGGCCCATAACTGTGCACAACATATCTCACAGTTGAATATCTCACAGTTAAAATACAAAATATCTCACAGTTAAAATCTAAAAGCCTAAGTCTTAAATGTAACTTAAATGAATTGGAAAAAGACGCCATATGAACTTTGTGGCCCTAGACAGGATTCCTCAAGAATCGAAGGAAAGCCCCTTTCAAAGATGCTGACAGTCTGGACAGAGGATGAAATAGTAATCAAGCTGGATATCATTATTTCTAATAACTGTGCAGTAAATGCTAGAAACAGTGACTTGCAAATTCTTCCCATTCATTTTTTCTTTAAAGTTATAGATCAGGAAGAAGAAAAGATTGCATTCAACTGAATTACCACACTGGCTTGCCCCATGAGCAAGAAACATAATAGCAGTTAGAAAGTCCTCCAGCTTTCCAGCCTTTGCTGAAAAGATTACTAGCAGGGGAAGCTATTTTAAGGCAGCTGATCTTAGGTCTGAAGCAGGAATTGTAGTAATTTGATGATCATTTATCACAGTATGTTAAAGGGTTGGAATGGAGCTTACAGATCATCCAGTCCCAACCTCCTTCCCTGGGCAGGGGCACCTCCCACCAGAGCAGGTTGCGCAAGGCTTTATCCAACCTGGCTTTGAACACTGCCAGGGTTGGGGCAGCCACAGCCTCCCTGGGCAACCTGTGCCAGTGTCTCACCACCCTCACAGGAAAAAACCTTTTCCTGGTATCCAATCTAAATTTCCCCTCTTTCAATTTGTACCCATTGCCTCTTGTCCTGTCACTGCAGCTCCTAGAAAAAAAGGCCCTCTCCAACCCCATAGGCATATGGTTCCACAAGGAATACCAGAACGTTTAGAGATTAACTGAAATTTTCCAGCATTGCAACATGTCATCAGAAGACAGAGATTTACAGAAGCAGAAAAATTAATTCAAAACATTTTAGGCTCTACAGAGTTTTATCAAATTAATTGCTTCTAGTCTGTCCTGAAGTTAGATATCTTGGAAGCTACAGTATCACTAGTATGAGGGTCCTCAATAAGACTAAAAATCTTGACATTTTCATTAGAGTTACTGTCTGCTGAAATAAGCAGCACACTAACTTCACAAGGCACAGAGCTATAAGGTCTGAGAATGCACCTTTCAAGGAAAGCTTGAGAATTTTATGTTTCTTTTCAAGTTCAGCCTTTCAAAAAATGAAATTTCTTAGACTGCAGATACATCGCTTTTTGGCAAGCACTAATACTGTTTGACTTTGCAGTGCACTGAACAGAGGTCCTGTCCAGAAATCATTACCAGGAAGCTGCATTTAGTTCCCACTGATGCTGAGATTTGCCTGCATTTAAGAGAAAAGAAAGGAAATATTGTTGAAGACTTCAAAAATACTGTTTCTAGTAATGTTCTTTAATTTCTGTAGAGAATTATTGTACTGTCACAGTTACAAGCAACATGTACTTGGAATAGGTTATTATACAGTTACTTCATGTGTTCTTATTTTTGTAGTTCTTCAGGTTCACATATGTCTGTGTAGGCACAGAAGAATTAAAGTGATGAGGAGTTTTTGCACTATGAAAGGTTAGACACTAAGTGGTTGTGAAAAACAGCTTATGAACCAGTTAAGGACTAGCTAGTCTGAAAACCAAGGTGAACCAACTGAGGATAAAGCAGATACTGCACATAAGGATCACAGATGGCACCCATTGGGGAAAGACAGCCTGAAACACAGCTCAGATCAGAAAAGAAAGGACTGTGAGGATTAATTTTAGACTATAACTCTCAAGATGCTGCTGGAAAACATAAAGAAAAGATCTCAGATCAGACAATAACCAGCTACTGGTAGTTCCCTCTCACTTTTCTACTATGCAGAAACACTACTGTAGGAAATACCTACAACTAGAAATATAAATAAGACTGTATACCACAGCACAACTCGTCAACAAATGCTTTGCATGCCAAAGAGAAACACCAAGGAAGTAAACATTCTACAGGTATATTTAGCACTGAGTCAACTCCTTCCTACTCATGCTAATGTAATATCTGGTATCTATCCACAAGGAACATAACCGTGGAACTAAACACAAATACTGAGATACAATGTTCTATGTCCTAGGGTCTGCAGCTGATGCTCGGAAAAGGTATTGGTTTCCCTTCAGTCCAGTGTCACATTTGCCAAGCCAGCACAGATCTCAGTCATACCATATGGCATCTAAAACAGCAGTATGGATGTCTGTAAATACCCATCTTTAGGTCTGTTAGTAAAAAGAGTGGCAACCTCAGAACCACCTTCTGACAGTATCTTTCCGTTGTGCCTCTTTCCTCAGCTGAGTCACCATCAAGTTTTGCAGAAGAATTATAATTGGTGAATGTCATACCACACAGCACTGATGTATCTACTGCTCTACTAGGAGTACAGCTCCTCTTTTTTCTGTTGTATTCATATCCTTGCAAGTGCACAGATGTCAAGAAAGATGGAAGCTGTATAAAACATCCATCATTTTCATATTTGGGGTTGTTGGGGCATTGGTTGGGTTTTTTTCCATTCAAGACTTCTGATTTATTTTTACCTCTATGAACTCTTCATTTAGAAATGGAAAAACAGTTTCCATAAAGGTTAATGCAGCAATTATAGTCAGAGCCTTGAGTATGACCTGGTAACAGCTGGGTACAGCTTTAATGGGTCACTTCCAGATTAACCGTGTAGATGACAGTTAACTCCTGTTCATATACTAATTACTGGAAACTTGAGGTTGACAGCAAAAATAATTTTGACTTCCATTTCTTAATTACCTTTTAGACATGCAAACCATTAGAGCAAGCAGCTGGCAGCCTTTAGAATCTATGTATTTCTGAATAATTTTTTTGCCTGTTGGTTACAGGTACAAAATTAAATTCCCCCCCAAATAAAACTGGGCAAAGCTTTTGGTCACCTGGAATAAAGCACTACATAGCTCTTATGCTAACTGGAGATGGATTTTGGGGGTTTTCGTGAAATGGGTTTGTCCTTTGCTCTTTTACGATCATTGAAGGTTAAGAATGATCTTGTCTGTTTAGAATCATGGCTTGGAAAAATATCCAGGGTATAACCTAGATGTCAAACTCTGCAAAATCTACACATATCATATATATATACACACATTTATACAAGCACACTCTGAAAAAATGTGTGTATATACATGACAGTGAATGAGAAGCTCACCATGA
>NW_008680158.1:0-1151 GCF_000695815.1 Acanthisitta chloris | reverse complement strand
GCAAGGTGCTGCACCTGGGTTGGGGCACACCGTGGTATCAATACAAGCTACGGGAGCAGCCTTGCCGAGAAGGACTTGGGGCTGCTGGTGGATGAGAGCCTGGACATGCCCCAGCAACAGGCACTTGCAGCCCAGAAAGCCAATCATGTCCTTGGCTGCATCATAAGCAGCGTGGACAGCATTTCAAGGGAAGCGATTCTGCCCCTCTACTGCGTTCTGGTGAGACCCCACCTAGAGTACTGAATCCAGCTCTGGGGTCTTCAGCACAGGAAGGACATGGACCTGTTGGAGCAAGTCCAGAGGAGGGCCACCAAGCTGACTGGAAGAACGGAGCACCTCTCCTATCAGGAAAGGCTGAGAGAGTTGGGTACGTTCAGTATGGAAAAGAGAAGGCTTAGAGGTGACTTAATTGTTGCCTTCCAGTACCTGAAGGGAGCCTGTAACAAAGATGGAGTGGGACTTTTAGGGCGTGTAGTGACAGGGCAACAAGCAATGGTTTCAAACTGAAAGAGAGTATGTTTAGATTAAATATTAGGAAGAAATTCTTTAATGTGAGGGTAGTGAGGCACGGGAACAGCCTGTCCAGAGAAAGTGTGGATGTCTCATCCCTGACAGCATTCAAGGCTACGTTGGATGGGGCTTTGAGCAACTCAGTTCAGTGAAAGGTGTCCCTGCCCACAGCAAGGGGGTAGACCTAGGTGGTCTTTAAGATCCCTTCCAACACAAGCCGTTCTGTGATACTATGATAAACATTCTAGCATCACCCCACAATGCTCAACATGAGGAAACAGTATGTGAAAGACAGTATTTTGAGCTTTGCTCTTTCTTGAAGTCGGAAACAAAGGATCTGAATTAGAGATGATTATCATTTCATTTAGGATCAGGATATGTATTCATTCTGTCTTGGACAATAAAATAATGTTTATCACTGAATTAAAAAGTATTTAGCAATGTTATATAGCAAATGAAGTAAAACATAGGTGAAATACAGTTTGGGAAGGTCAGCACAGAAACGTAAATTACTTTCACATGTTTACCTGATGGGTTCTTGCCACCGTTTTAACCAGCTCCAGCAATTGGCCATTAGACTGAACATCCTTCTTGACTAGCAATTCAGAGCCACAAGAGCTGCAGAAACACTGTGGACAGGC
>NW_008680157.1:0-4470 GCF_000695815.1 Acanthisitta chloris | reverse complement strand
CATCCCTGCCCCGGTCCTGCCTTCCCCGTCAGCATCAGCAGCATCACCATAAGCACCAAGCAGGAGCGGAGTGACCCCAGGGACCCCATCGCTGCGGGCTGGGCACAGCACATCCCTGCCCCGGTCCTGCCTTCCCCATTAGCATCTCCATGAGCCCCAAACAGGAGCAGGGTACCCCAGGGACCCCATCGCTGTGGGCTGGGCACAGCACTGTTCAAAGCCAGGTTGGATAAAGCCTTGAGCAACGTGGTCTAGTGTGGAGGTGTCCCTTTCCCAGGGCAGGGGTTTGGGACTAGATGACCTCTAAGCTCCTTTCCAACCCCTAAAATCCTATGATTCTATTTCAGGCTGCACCTGGGGCACACAGTTTGTGGCTTCCCTTGCGCTTCCCAGCACGGATGGGGTGGGGAAGGCACCATGGTAACATGAACTCAGTGATGATTGTCTAAACGAGGATAAACCTCAGCCAGGCAATTAGCAACGAGGATTCCAAGAACCTGGAGCTGCCAGCCAGGTCTGCAGCCAAACCAGGGGGATTCTCCCACACCAAGGCATTCCATTGGTCCCAGTGCAAGGGCTGGGGATGCAAGGAGGGATGCCAGGCCAGCAGGCAGGACTCCCTGACTCCTCTAAATGTTCCCTGCATAACCAGCAGTGGTTTGGCTTCTACTTCATGCACTGCATGAATCCCAAATGGAGCCAGCCTGAGCTGCAGCCCCAGGGCAGCATGGGGATATTCTGGAAGCAGGGGGGCAGGAATCTCTGTGTTTGATGGAGGTGCACCAAAGTTTCCCTAACAAAGTTTCCATCCCTCTGAGGAGGTCCCTGGTCCTGGTAAAGTGCTGTCCTGTCCCCATCACCCACCACAACCCCTCATTGCTGCACTCCTGCTCCATTCTGTGCCCACTCCATGATGTTGGGAAGGAGGATGCAAGCTGCAGGATGGGCTCTGAAGGACCACTGCAGGGCTGAGCCAGCTCCCAGTGGGTCCATGGGGTGCTCAACTCCCCCCACCCTCTTCCCCTTGCAGCATCCCTGCAGCAGAAGCAGTGATGCCATCCCAGGGACCCCAGGGCTGCCTCCCACCCAACACCATGTTGCACTGGATCTTCAAAGCTCCTCAGTGCCACAAATTAATTACAGGCTGTGCTGCAGCTGCCTCCAGCCCCCTTTATATAATCTCACGTTCCTCAGCTCTTCCTTTGCTTCTGATTTACAGGAACCACTTGTTAACCCCAGATCATCTACGGGTGATTGCCCAGGTGGTCCCAGCACCTGGCAGAAACCCTGCCTGGGGGGCTGGTGCCATCCAGCCCAGGGGCAGGGCTGGGGCAGTGCTGGCACCACCAGCAGCCCTGGCAGATGGAGTGGTCCAGGGCACACGACAAAACACAAAACAGCCAAATGGGCAGTGAGCAGAGGGACATGAGCTGGGACCTAGACCCACTGAGTCTAATGGAAGGTATCCCTGGCAGGGAGTTCGAACTGGATGGTCTTTAAGGTCACTTCCAACCCAAACCATTCCGAATCTGTGATTCTAAGGGATCCCTTCCCTGATGCTGCAGGGCTCTGTCACCTCCCACCCAAGCACAGCAGCTGGGATGTCCTTTGCCCCTCATTGTGCAGGTCTCACAGTGGTCCCATGCCACCAGCCATCCCCAGTATCCCCAGTACTGCCCACTGCCATTGGCTGTGCCTACCAGAACACCCCAGACCTGATCCTTGGAAAGTCCTGCCTGGTCACCACTTGCTGTCCCTGCTGGGTCAGGGGGACAGCAGGTTCCCTGTGCTGGGCTTGGTGCGGTGCTGCACCATGCCTGCCTCTCCGTTCCCACCTCTCCCGTACTCGTGGGTTTTCAAAGCTAAAGAAAAAAAGGAAAAAAAAAGAAGTCTGTTTCCTGAGAGACCATTAGCACGGTGGAAGACAGGGATAATAATAGCCTGGGTTTGTATGGGAGTTCTCCTCTGGCAGGGACGGCGAGTACAGCGGGGGCTGTTACACTGCTGGAGCAGCCACCACTGGGGAGGGTGGGTGCTGGCAGGGTCGGGGGGCACTGGGATGGATCCTCTGGGTGCCTCACTGTACCACCAGCCTGGGGGTCCACACTGAGCAACCCTGGGGGAGGCTTTGCTGCTGGCTCAGGCTTCAGAGCGCAAATATTAAGCACAGAGGTGCCCCCCGCGTTGGTTCCTCACTGCTGGCACTAACCCACCTCCCAGCCCAGAACTCATCCCCAGCCTGTGGCCAGGCAGAATGGAGGGAATCTTTTTGCTCTTTATAGTATAAATTGGACATGAAGGTCCTTTCAAGTGTTTTTATTGAATCACAGAATAGAATCATAGAATCATCAAGGCTGGAGGAGACCTTTAAGATCATCAAATCCAACCATTAACACTAAACCATATCCTCCAGATCCAGATGACTCCACCACCTCCCTGGGTGTCTGAACACCCTAACTGGGAAGAAATTTTTCCTATCTAATCTGAATCTCTCCTGTCTCAGCTTATGGGACCAGCACTTTTCATCAAATGCTGGGGGCAGCTGGGTGGGCTTGACTGGACAACAGGGTGATAGGGATGATGGTGGCTTTGGAGGCATCAGCAAACGGCTCTCAGGGGGTGTTCCCACAGCCCCAGGTTCAGTGGTACCCAGAAGGGATTGGAGTGGTTCTTGGGACATCGAGCCCATGATGGTCACATCTCTGCAGGACAGGGACACAAGACCCCTGATATGACTGCATCCCCTCTTGCCACACCTAGAGACACCAAACCCATAACCGTTAATGAGCCTCTCCACTGAATTCCAGCTCCAAATTTCCACTCCTTGCTCCCAGCTCTGGCTCAGATTCAGAGCTTGGACTTGATCTGACACAGAGACAAGCTGCAGCCCAGATTGGGTTGGTGTCTTGGGAGTGTCTCCCCCAAAACTCTCCCTTCACATGCCCAAGGCAGCAGAAGCCTCCAGGGCACAGCATGGCGTGGCACAACATAGCATGGCATGACATGACATTACATGGCAAACATGGCTTGGCAGGATGCTCCCTGATGGTCATCAGGGCGTGATTGTCATCACCTCACCCCAGGGCGTGACACCTACTCACTGCACGTTTCCAGGTGGGCACTGCCCACGTGGTGCTTGTTTTGCTTCTAAATCCAGGGAGAGTTAATTGAAAAATTAACACCCCTCAGCCCTCTGAGGTTAATTAGAGGTGGTGGTGGCACTGCTGGCAGGGACATGGTCCAGTTCTGCTGGGCACAGCAGTGGCTTTCCTTGTCAGCCAAAGGAGTTGGAAATCCCTCTCTAATTATCTCCACAAAACCTTGAGACAAGCCAACTGCTGCAGCTGTGCTGCTGTCCCTGGAGCGCTCTGCACTATTCCAAGATCAAGGAGCACTTGGCTTTGAAGGAATTTGGGCTGCAGCCTCAGCATGTAACTTTGGGCAATGGATCGGGCAGTGTGGAATCCCAGCTCTGCCCTCTGTTCCTGCTTCCACATCACATTGCTCCTTCTCAGGTGGTCACTGATGGGAACTGGAGCGGATTTCATGCTGCTGGGAGTGTGAGGAGCTGGGTGGGCTTTGACACTGCAGGAATGGCTCCAGGAGGATGCTGAAAGCCAACAGTGCCAAGACCTTCTCCAGCACCCTGTGCGTCCCAGAGCTTGAGTTCAGCTCTGCATCTGCCTTGGATGTTGCTTCACTCTACTCCTCAGCTATTCCTGTCCTCTCTCTGTCTTCCCAAGATCTTTGCATCCCTCATGGCATGGCCCCTGCAGGAAGGGTGATCCTAAGGAAGGATCCAGCTGATTCCCACATCCATCTCCTTCTCACCAGCACAGCTTCACCGTTGGAATTCCGCTGTGCAGCAGATATTGGCTGGATGATGCTGCCGAGACACAGGTCCTGGCAACTGCTGCAGCTGGAAATCCACACCCCGAAGGTGTACAAGGCCCCAGAGTCTATCTGGAGCCTCTCCTGCCATCCTGCTCCTCTGATCTCGGTGGATCATACAGGAGGCGCTTTCAGAACAGCACAGCAATGCTCTCCGCGCATTGACGCTTCCTCGCTCCGGCAGACCCCCTTCCTCCCCCTGCCCGGCCCCCTGCCACGAGTCATCAATCCCCGGCGCTGGAGCAGGAGCTCAGCCTGCTCGAGATGCAGCCTGACCTAATTCAAAGCGGCAGCTTCCAGCGGACAGGAGGCTCCCAGCCCCGGGGGGAGCTCCTGCCGGGATGGGATCCAGCCAGGTGCGTCTCTGTGGCTGCAGAGCCACAGCGCCAGGGCCAGACCTCGCCCTGTGTGCAAGGAGTGCCAGGGTTTCTTCTCTGGCACCAAGAAAGGTATAATTTCCATGAAAGCACAAGCCTGGGGACTCATCTGAGGGTCCGAGGGTAAACTAGGCGAGAACGGACTCGTGGTGCTGTTTTTTGGAAGGAGAAGGAAAACTGCAGAGCTCATCCCCTCCAGAAC
>NW_008680156.1:25023-34107 GCF_000695815.1 Acanthisitta chloris | reverse complement strand
TTTGAGCTCTTCGTGGAGCCAAGCGCTGCTCCACAGCCTGAGTCATCCCGCAGGCTTGTGGAGGAGCTGAGCTTGTCGCCTTCCCTTCCTGGAGCGGTCCGGCGTCGTGGCCTGCTCTCCTGGCCCTGCTGGCCTGGCCTTGCCGTGCTACAGCAGCGTTTGCCTGGGCGTCGGTGTCTTTTGCCAGGGGCAAAACGCCTTCGAGGGTTGTTGAAGTCCACTGGGTGATTCAGACGGAGTTTTATCTCCTCTCCCCTACCAAGTGTGTGGCTGTCAGTTTGGACTCCGTGCAAGGCTCAGGTGTGCCAACCAGCCCTCCTGAAGCGTCCTGGTCACTGTTTAAATCCAGTTTTTGCCCAGAGCCGTCTGCAAAGTCACCCCCTGGTGTTTAAACCCAGTTTGTAGCCTTGTTGTGTGTGTGGTGTCAGGTCTTTGTTAACATCTTTGCTTTGGTTGTAGATTATCTCGGAGGCTTTGTGAAGCTTCGTGTGTCCTACTGATCAGGGTAAAGCTGAGGTGGAGGAGAAAATGGAAGAGAGCTCCAAGCCTTCCTTGTGCTCTGGGAAGTGAAGGATTGGGAGCATGGCTTTAGGCTGTTGGATTTTCCCAGCTGAGGGTCCGGTAGGGAGTTACATAAGGAAGTTGTGTTCCGGCTGAGTGTTGCTTGTTTGCAGTGTGGTGTCACTTACTTTAGTGACTCTCAGGGCACCCTGAGGACTATCTCAGGTGCTGTGCAAGAGGTCTTTCCCCTCAGGAGTGGGGCAGTGGGTGCTGAATGGGGTAACTGTGACTGGGGGGGCTGGGTCCACATAGGGCTGTGTGGGGAGAGTGAATCTGCTGTCAGGAAAGCTGCTTGGCTGTAGTTTAGTGCCTGCTGAGGGTCAGGATTTTGTAGTTCAGTGTCTGCAGAGATTCAGGGCTCAGCACTCTGCAAGCACTTGTGTTTGTGGCCTGGTTTGTAGCAGGAGAGAAGCTGCATCTGTTGAGGCTTTGTTCGTGTTGGGTGCTCAAGGACTGATTGCTCATGCTGCTTTTCAAGGGTAGAGAATCCCAAGGGATAATGGGACACTGTGTAGGGTTAGGAGAGTCTTCAAAGCTTTGGGAAGTAGCAAGAGCATCAGCAAAGCTGTGTATGAGCTCTGCAGAGCACCAATAGTTTCCATGGAGCGAGAGTGGTGGCTGTGGAGGAGAGGGAGGGGACATGGTTGGAGGCAGCATGTCCAGCAAGCTGCACGTGTGGAGAGCAACAAACCTGCCTGTTGTGGCAGCCCAGAAGTGCTTCAGAAGTTGGGTGGGAGTGAAGCTCCAGGCTGGAAGGAGCACTCTGAGTCGTTGTGGGTGTCTCAGTTTGCTGCTTGAGCAGTCAGGGCTCGTTGTTTACGCCGAGGCTATTTTAAACCCTGTGCAGAGCACCCGTATCACCATCCTAGTGCTGTTCTGGTCTCTGGGAGGGTGTCGGGGCCATCCCAGTCGGGATAATGAGGGCACAGCCAGCTCCTGACCTTTGCTGTAGCAACTTATGGGCAGGAGCAGAAGCCTATGGAATGTGGATTGAGTGGGAATAATCCCACCGGACTCGAGCGATGGGAGGGGAAACTGCTGCTTTGGCTCTTTTTGAGGGTGTTATCACTGTGCAGGTCTCAGTCTGGCCACTGCCTCTTGCTCTTGGCAGTTTGCATTTTATGCTCAACCACAAAGGCTTACTTTGAGGTTTTCTTCCAAATTTCAGTGTCCTCGGATAACATGGGGATGAGAACTTGGAAACAAGCAGAAAATCCCCAGAGTAAATAATAGTGTTACCTGAAATGGCCTCTTGCATGTTGAGTTCCTCTGGGCTGGAAGAGGGGCACAACAAGGATTTTTGCACTGTTGCTGGTGTGTGAGGCTGCACAGGGCTCTGCAGGGTTTGTCCCAGCCTGTGTCTGTGGCACAGTCACTCCTGGGGTTGTCCAGAGGCTCGAGCTGGGATAATGTGTGCACACAGCAGCAGCTGTTCTCTGAGCAGATGCTCCAAAAGAGCCCAGACTGGGCGAGACCTGCTCTCAGATTGCTGCCTGTGTTGCTTACTGCAGTATTTTGGGCAATGAGGCTCCAAATCCTTGTTTAGGTGCTTTGACTGCCTCGTGGGTCTGAAACTTGCAATCTTGTTTTGGGGAGAAGTGTTTGGGGTCTGAGTCTTAGGGCAGTGCTATCAGGCAGAGTCCCTGGGGAGAGCAATGAAGTACAGCCATTTAACTGGTATTTTTGTGTATGTAACAATGATCTGTTCTATCACGGATGTATTGATAAGAAACAGTGTGAAGCCATCCAGGGGCAGGATGAGAGGGATACGGAAGGGACACGGTGAATGGCTTCCATTTTAAGGTTTAAGCTGAAGCACTTTGGATTCAGCTACATCCCCATCTGTGTTGCTTATCTTCAGGGAATGCAATACCTATAACTGGATAACTAGGGCACTGTTTGGAGTTCTTTGAATGGGAGAGCAAGGAAAAGGTTAGCTCATTGTCTTTCATGGGTTCCCCTGTGTGAACTGCGTGTGAGGGGGAAGGGAAAGCAGCAGCTGTGCTTCAGCCCTGCACAACTCAAACATCTATAGAGAAGGAATTGTGGATTCCTACTGCTTATAACAGAGAGGCCCAGAAACCAGGTAATGCTTTGCAGAACTGAACTCTGTGTTCCGCAATGATGTTCCTGTTCAACTGTGGCAAAGGGTGGTAGTAGTTGCTGTAGTCCTGGAGTCCAGAGCTGCCTGACCTGCTTAGGCATCACTTCTGCAGGTGGGATAATGAGGTCCATGGTCTAGCTGACCAGCACTGGTGTTCACTGAGTTGAAGTTGTGCTACTTGTGAGCAAACTTGGTGTTCTTTCTGCACTAGCAATTCTGTACAGCAGTGACTGAGTCCTTCCGTTCCGGCCCCTCGCTGTGTGTGTGGAGCTGCCAGCACAGCCCATCTGTGTTACAGAGAGGCCTGGTGCAGCTCCTCTCAGCTAGAGAGGTGTTTTGATACTCAGACTCTTCACCAGGAGGAAGTTACACATTGCTTTGGTCTTCTTCCTGTTCAGGCTTTAAAAAAACATCAAAAGGAAAGGTGACAGTTACATCAGAGCTTGTTTATTACATGCGCCTTGGTTATTGCTGGGTTACAAGGCTCACTTGCCTTTTGGCTTTTGGAATTTGGGGGATCTGAGCCCCTTCAAGCATTGCAAAAGCAGGTTCTGTCAAAGGGAAGGGATTAAAATGCTTCTGTGGAAAGGGGAAGCAGCATTAGAGTGCAGATACTCTGGAGTCACAGTCTTATGGATGCTGTAGGGAATCATGGTCTGACCTTGGTGTGAGTGCTGCCTGGTACAAGTAGAGAGCAGAGCCGAGGGCAGTGCTTGCTGTATCCAGGCTATGCCACCTGGCAGGCAGGAGCTGCTGGCCCAGGGCAGGTGCACAGGCTTTTCCCAGGCTCCTGGCCCGTGGGCCCTGTGCTGGTACCTGGCACTGCTCCTGAGGTGAGGCAGGGTGTGAGCCATTCGACTTTGGCCCTCCTTCCCCAGTGCTTGGCACTGCTCTGGTGGGAGCTGGGAACAATTCATGGCTAAGTGGCTGTGAGTTCCTTTTTGGTTACATAAGTGAGGATTTTGTAACATGGCCCTCACTGCCTGTTGCTGAAGGGTTCGGGGCTTCAGGCTAAACTCACTCAAGGCAGATGCAGAGCTTGTTTCACTTCCAGCACCAACCTGAGGCAGAAATCAGCTTTATAATCAAGCTAATGATGTGCTCCCTGAGTAAAGTGCAATGTGAAAGCAGCTCAAACTGGAGCAGGGTGGAAAGCCCATGGAGTCCAAGCTAAGAGGACTTTGGATAATCTAGAGAGATCCATCCAGTGTGTTGGAGTGGATTTGAGGAGCTCTGTGTACCAAGGCTTAGGAAAATTGCTGGGGCTGACTACTGAAGCATCCTGGCTTTTTCCTCACTGGATTGGCTTCTTGATGTTGCCAGTTACGTTGGTTATTCTTATTGAAGGTTGTATTAGCATTAACTTAATCCTTAAAACTAGTCTTATCTCCTGGCCGGAGCAGGTTTTACCAGGAATGTGTTAGACTGGGGAGGGCTTTGTTGTCTAGGGGAGTGAATGTGAACCTCTCCAGCAGATGTCTTTGGAGTCGACAATTATAACTTGAAACATGTGCAGGGTTAAAAACACTTAAACCACTTGTGTTTGATAGTGCTTTAAAAGCTTCTTGAGCAGTTTGGTAACTCCCGGATTAAGGTGTGTGTTTTTTTTTCAACTAGCTCCTGGGAAGTAGAAGAACAGGAGGGGAGGGATGAGTGAGGCTGGTGACACTGGTTTGCCTATGTGTCCTGAGACCTTGCTGGCAGCTGGTGCCTTTCTTGACTTGGGAGGCACAGTTGGGGGTGGTCTGTGACATGAGCACACACTCTCCTCCTTCAAATGCTTTCCTGGAACCCCGGAGAAGAGGGGTGGTTTGTTGGGAGCTTAGGAGCACCATTCAGTCTGGTTTTGGAGCCTAAGCATCAGTTTGTTGTGTGATTTTTGTAGCTTTTAGGGGATCTCCTTCATGGATTTAGTGGTAGTAGCTTCATTCAACTTGGCCTTTGGGTAGGACACTTTGAACCTTGTTTTGTGCTGTGCTTCCGCTTCCTCATTTTTGCTGAGGGACTCATCAGTAGTTGAGATGGATCAGGTTAATGGTAGGATCTGCAGCAGTGGGCACAGCCCCAGGGGTGTTTTGCTGCAGGGGAGATGGCTGCAACTTTACATTCTGGAAAGCCAGTTCAGGGTGAGACAGTCCCTGGGAGCTGAGTAAGTTGCACTGGAATTAGATCTAGAGTCTGCTTGAGCCTTCACTTGTGAGTTCCTAAAGCAAAACCTGCATGTGCTTAAGGATCAGAAACTGTCTGGAGTTGGAGCTGCCTGTGGTTTTGGTGAAATATCAGTGTGGTCAAGATCAGACTTGATCATGGCTCAGCAAGACTTCATGGGTCCCAGGAAATCGAGCAGTTGGGATCTGATAGGTGCAGGTTTGTAGATGATACCAAACTATAACTGAATCCTCCATGTGTTAGGAGTTCCAGTTTTAGGGGAATTCTGGAGTCATTTGTGCTGAGTTATCCAAACCAGCTGGTTCTTAGTCTCCCTCAGCAGCAACATCTGGAAGCAAAGACTTTGCTGGGTCTGGTATTGTGCTCATAGCACCTTGGGAACTGCACAGGAGCCTGCAAAAGGCAGAGTAACCTCTGGGGCAGGTGCTTGGCTCCCTGCAGCAGCGTGGATGCTTCTCTCCCTGTGTGCCTGGATAGATGCAGCTCCATTCCATCCTTAAACTTGGCTTTGCAGGCCTGACAAGTGAGTAGTGGGAGTCCTGCAAGCAGCTGGAAGGGAATGGCATGTTAAAGGGATTATCCATGCCCTGCCAGGAAATCCAATGGTGTGTTTGCCTCTCCAGTGCACAGTTGGTGCCCGCACTCCAGAGTGATCTGGGAGGGTTGAACTTCCTTGTTGTCATCCAAGCTGTTTTTCTACACAATTTGGGAGGCTTTGAATTGGGAGCTGGTGCTAAACTTTATCACACACAAGGAGCTCACGCGTTGCTTTTTCCATAGGCTTTTAAATCTGTGATGTTTTCCTGTGAATTTGTAGAGCAGAACCTGAAATCCCTCCTTGTCCCTGAGACAAGTGGTACAAGTGGTTGTTGTAAGTCACCACTTTCCACTGGGATAACATCCAGGGGTTCAGAAAACCAAAGTATTCCTTTTAGCTGGAACTGAGGATACATGTTCCTTCTAGCTGGAGCTGAAGGTGTAGAGAATGAAAGAGCATTTTGATGAGGCTGCTACTATCTGAATTTCACTTGTGTCTGGGAGACTTACCTCGTGGTCCTGCTGTTGTTACATCCAGTTTGGGGAGGTGCATGTGGCAGTGGGATGTGGAGGGAATGTTGGGGCAGCTCTGGAGCTGTGTGTTCTGCCAGCTGGTGAATGTGTGCCCAAGCTCATGTTTGTAACTATTTCTCCTTTATAGCAGGGGATGTGCATGTTGTGTTCATAAATGTAATCCATGGTCCTGCATGGAAAAACATGGATTCTTACAGTTGTACCTTTTGAGTCTAGAATGTGCATCATACTGATGCATAAAATGGGATGAGATATTGATAAAACAGGAATAGAAGTGGTAAGGAGTATTTTTTTAATAAGTGTGTTTGGGTTTTTGAATATAATGGCATTAAATTGGCTTTTCCAAAAAATTAAATTCCAGTAGCTTTGGAAGTGGACCCTGTTCCATCCACCTTTAGGAGGAGTAGGTATGTGGCCGTTTTAAGTTCTCATGCCTGTTGTTGGCAATTTGTGCATGTGGAGACTTGTTTCATTCTTTGCAGCCATGACTGGACTGGCCCTGAGGGGAGGTGTGTGGCCTTTAGCTGCCAGTGGAGGTGTGTAAGTGGCTGTTCCTCTGCTGCCCTGATGGCTCAGGGTGTCTCCTCTTGCTAGTGCTGAAGCAACTCTGAAGGGCTTTATGTATTCAGAGGACACTTGGAGCTGCTTTCTCCACCTTCAGGGATCTTCAGCAGGTGCTCGGTGTGTGCTCCTGTCCCAGTCGATGCTGAACCACAAAGTGGAAGAAGCCCAGCAGGAGCACTAGGAAAGCTTTCATAGTCTGCTCCCAAGTCAGGAGGCTTCCAGCTGGGCTCTTCAGGAGTTGGGAGCAGCTGAGAGCAAAACCAAACCTCTGTGTCAGGGCATGTGAAGCTTTGTGTCTGCACTGCCAGGTTTCTAGGGGGCTGCGTCCAGAGGGGGAAACCCAGAGCTCTGCGATGGAAGGCAGCATTTGTGTGTTGTAACAGGAGAGGGTTTGGATAATGGTGTCCTCCCCATTCCTAGGAAGTAGAAGCTGAAACTCCCAGAGATCATTTGTTCCAGAGCTTAAACACTGCTTGTAAATAACAAAAGGCCATTAAGTGGCAAACATCCTCCATCCTTGCAGTCAGCTTGTCTAAGTCCTTGTCCTTAAATGTTTGGTCTGCCAAAAGCTTCAGATAAGGCTGGTATGGAGACTCCACTGTGGCTGGGAAGTGGAAAGCTGAACACACAACAGGCCGAGGACAGCATGGGAATGTTTCCTGAGCACTAGACTCAGTTGTAATCTGCCTGGTGTGTGTTCAGCTCTCTAGACTGAGCTAGCCCAGGAAAAGGTTAATGTGTGTGTGCCTGTCATGCAAAGCAGCTCAGTGGCTGAGGCAGAAATGCAACCGGTAAAGTTTGACTTGAAAATTTTAGTGTACTTGCACTTCCCACTGAACATGCACTTCCTGAGCAAATGGCTAATGTGAGGTACTGGTAACAGTAGATCTGATCTAGTCTGAAATAGCACTTCAAATCGAAACTTGGTATGGTGCAGCAGTGCTGGGAATTACTCAGCCTGTTCAGACTCACAATAGGATTTCTTCAGAGGAAAATTTGACTGGCACAGCTCCTGACAAGTGATGGAAGTTTCCATTCAGGCCTGTAGGTAGGGAAGGCCTTGTGTGTTACTCCATTTCCCCACCCACAGTCACTGGTGTGTACATGTGGAGATTGAACAAGCCCAGGTTATTGGAGCTGTGTGTGCTGCAGGGGTGACAAACTGGATCGCTGGGGCTGCTTGGGAGTTGTTACAACAGAGGCGATGATATAAGGCTGATACTGAGAGTTGTTGGATTGAGGCCATCTTAGCTCTGTGACCTGGAGATGGTAGTGGAAGATATAATACCTTGGTAATGCTTGGGAGCTCTTAAGTTGTGTTACCAGTGAAGGCAAACCCCACAGCCCCTGTGATTGACTGGGACTCAGGGCTGTGTG
Organism: Acanthisitta chloris; assembly: GCF_000695815.1. NCBI lineage: Eukaryota > Metazoa > Chordata > Aves > Passeriformes > Acanthisittidae > Acanthisitta > Acanthisitta chloris. Next base: position 26,261 of record NW_008680156.1, on the reverse strand, counting down.
GGACCTGGACAGGTCCCCAAGACATGAGCCAAATGTCTCTCGTGAGGTTTAAGACACAGCTTTTCCTTTCTGGGGTCCTGGTTGTTAGTTCTGTGGTGCTGCCACAGTGCCACAAACAGCTTTGGAGCAATAACATGGTTGTTTCTGAAATGAAATGACACAAACTCTTCCTGTTTTTTTAGGAGTTGAATGATCTTTCAGTTCAGCAGGGCCTGTCGGGGATGACAGTAAGTATCCTGCAGTCAGCAAACAGCTGTGCTCTCCCACTTCTTGACTTGTGCTTCCAAAATATATGCCCAGTCCCTCAGCAAGAAGAGCCCTTCTGTTTCCCTTGGGTAGAGCACTAGATACTACTCCACATCTGAAATTTCTTGCCTTTTGTATCTCTTCACACCTTCCTGTTCAGCAGGGCCTGTCGGGGATGACAGTAAGTATCCTGCAGTCAGCAAACAGCTGTGCTCTCCCACTTCTTGACTTGTGCTTCCAAAATATATGCCCAGTCCCTCAGCAAGAAGAGCCCTTCTGTTTCCCTTGGGTAGAGCACTAGATACTACTCCACATCTGAAATTTCTTGCCTTTTGTATCTCTTCACACCTTCCTGATGTCACTCCTACTTCATTGATGCACAGCTTAAATTACATCTTTTGAATTGACTGGCCTTGAATTCTCACAGGGGATGGAGTTAGGAATCCTCAGTAGCTCTGTGGTCCAAGCAGCTGCCCACAGCTCTGTGAGCTTCTTGCATATGTAATCTAAGCTTTACGTGGTATAGTCGTGTGTTCCTGTAGGACTAAAACAATGTACTCCTGCTAATACAGTAAGGTCAGGGTTAACTCTTGTACACAGCAGTTAGTTAATGTTGTTTCTTATGAGGGTTACATGTAGTTCTTGTGGTTAAGAGGTTAAAATGTGATCAGAAGGAAAATGTTAGTAAATTACAGGTTGAATCACAAAGTAATGTTAATTGGTTTGGGGGGGAGGTTTTAAGTTTTAGGCAGGATTTCACTCAATTTGAAATTTTTTTTTGTGGTTTCTCAATAAGTAAAATTGAAATGTCTAAATCCTGCAGTTGTGACCGACTTGTGGCTTGACTGGGACATAGCTGGTAGGGATGAGGTAGGCAGTGCAGGTAGAGCACCATTAAATCATACAGTTCATGAGGAACTGGAGGGACAGGACAAGGGGGAATGGCTTCAAACTGGCAGAGTAGGGTTAGATTAGATATTAGGGGAAAATAT
>NW_008680156.1:23897-24975 GCF_000695815.1 Acanthisitta chloris | reverse complement strand
GAAGTGTTCCAGGCCAGGTTGGATATGGCTTAGAGCAACCTGGGCTAGTGGAAGGTGTCCCTGCCCATGGCAGGGTGTGGGACTGGATGAGCGTTGAGGTCCCTTTCAAATCAAAGAATTCCTTGATTCTTTGTTTGAAGATGGTGCTCAGATCAGTGTGGCTTGCCAAGCCCTGTGTAAGGGGCAGCCCAGACAATCTTTTGCCTGTATGTGGGCTGGTCTTCCCTGTGCAGGGCTGTTCAACTGCTGTGTGATTTGGGGCTGTTCTGTCCTTCTGAAACTCAAGGAGCTGTGTTAAGCAGAAAAAAACCCCTGTTATTCTTTAAAACCTTACCCTGATTTTTTTGAATCTAACATTTTATAGTAAGATCGTCTACTGTCATCTTGTGCCTGTTTTAGCCTAGGGAGAGGGCCAAGATAAATCGTGTGACTTAACTTCATGCTGTTTGTATGGCTGGTTCCTTACCTTAGTTGTAGGTGGTGTTCCCCAGTCTGCTCTGATTAGAATCATGGAATATCCTGAGCTGGAAGGGACCCACAAGGATCATCAGTGCAACTCCTGGCCCTGCACAGGACACCCCAGCAATCCCACCCTGTGCCTGAGAGCATTGTCCAAACACTCCTTGAGCTCTGTCAGGCTTGAGGCTGTGCCCACTGCCCGGGGGAGCTGTTCCAGTGCCCAAACACCTCTGGGGGAAGAATCTTTTACTGATACCCAACCTAACCCTCCCTGACACAGCTCCATGCCATTCTTAGCACGTGATTAGCTGTGAATAAGATAACTTAATTGTTACTCCATACTTTGTGCTGGTGTTCTGTGAGAGGCCTTTAACCAGCAGTGGTATTGTAAGCTGTATGACCTTCTCCATGTTTCCCAGAAAGTGGAAAATCCTGGTAAATACTAGTTAACTTTTTCTTTGTGTAGGAACATTAAACTCCTGTCACAGCTTAGGTGAGCAAGTTCAGTGTGATGTTTACTATGAGACAAGAACACTTGCAAATTTACCTTCTGCTTTCTAACTTTACCATGGACTCTGGGGTGAGTTCAGGTAATTGTATCATAAAAACAACAGGAAAT
>NW_008680156.1:20360-23836 GCF_000695815.1 Acanthisitta chloris | reverse complement strand
GAACCCTTGGAAGCTGTGACTGCCCACTGAGCAGCACGCACTGAGCTTGCTGTGCAGTGTGGTCTCTGCTGTCAGCAAAGCATCCAAGCTCGTGAGAGGGGATTTTTAAGCAGGGAAACTCTCTGTGTGCTGAGAGCTCTGAGCTCAGGTACCTTTTTGAAAGGAGAAAATTAGTTGCCAAGGTCTTTCTGAATTATTTCTGGATGATTCAGCAGTGCCAAAGTGTATAGGAACTTCCACATTCCTATAGAAATGTGTAGGGCTTGATTTTTTTTTTTTTTTAAAAAAAAGGCACTTGAAACCCGAGAGTGAAAATACTGAAATTAGTGGGGATGTTACTGTTCAGTAGCACTTTGAAACAAATGAAAGCTCAGCTTGTTTTTGAGGGTGTTTAGTGGTAAGGTCAAAGCTTCTAGTTATTTCACACTTACTTCTGCTTTCCAACTAGTATTTCATGGAAGAGAAATGACTTAAGATGGAGAGTCAGGCTGAGGCTTTTATTCCTTTAAATTAGCAAGTGTGATTTGTGCCATGATACAGTTACTTTGTTGTTTCCAAAGCCTTATCAAAGGTGATGACTATTGTCTGGCAGAGGAGGTGGTAACAGAAGTTGGTGAAGCCTTAGAATGGAAAGTTAGTACGGAGTATAGAAAGCTTTAAAGGCCTATTCAGTTGCTCCCCTCATGGCACCTTTGTGAAAGGCCTCTAATGAAAGACTTGTTGTTGAGAGCAACGATTTGTGTGTGTGTAAGTGGATAGCAGTGGCAGCCACAGAAAGGTGCCTTCTCCCAGTTCCCTGTGCTCCAGCTGTGCCTCAGCTCTCTTGTCAGGGTGACATTTCCTGGAGTTCAGGATATGCTGTGCTGGCAAAGTGCTATCCTGTGGCTCCTCCACCTGAGACCATCCCCAGCTATAAGCTTCTTGTCCCTGTTGTTCATAAGCTTTGGAAAGTGAAGAGCTGGTGCTGCCTTGTTAGCTGTAGGGGTGTGATTTTCCTGGCAGTGTAGTTTTAGCCCTTTTCCACCCACCTCTGACCTCTGTTTTGGAAATATTCATGGGACTGGATGGCATTCATTTGCTTCCAGTGGCTCAGCTACTTCCAAACATGTACCTGTGCCTACCTACTTGAAGACAGCAGCCTCCTTACTTTGTAAATACCTTCATATGGCTGATTTCAAAGGAAAGAATCAAGTGGAATAAGCTCTGCATGACAAATCCATCTTTTGTTCAATCAACTTGTCCTGGATGTTGTGAGGATCTAAAGCTTAGGCTAAACAAGCACTTTGCTTGAGTCTGGGGTGGGAGTTGGAGGGGAGAAAACAACCTCTACTTCTGGCTCTCAAAAAGTTAAGATCCACTGTGAAAACGTTTTCTTTCTGGTTTCTTGTTGGGTTAAGACAAAAATTTGGTTATTTGAGTTTGTTTTCAGCAGTGCCTCTGTGTGCTCAGTGCAATCACAGTGAATCTCATCAGCATCTCCTGGTGCCTATGAGATTTGTGGTGGTTTTACCATGACTGGCCAAAATCTCCCCTGTGGGCTTTCTGCTGCCCCTTTGTCCTCTGCTCCAAGTGTCTTCCTGTCCTGCTGCAGGTGATAGGGACTTTCTGGGAAGCTGTGTGAACCCTTTGAAAATGGGTGAATGCTACAGAAGAACACATGAGCTGCTGTGACTCTGCACTGAATGTAGAGCTTCTCAAAACCTAACTGGTGCATCCAAGCTGCTGAGGGGGAAGTTTAAGTAGGGATGCTCTCCATCTGTGTGCTGAGAGCTCAGGTATCTGTTCTAAAAGGCAAAAATAATAGATGCCAAGATCTTCCTGGATCATTTCTGAACTCTTCAGCAATGCTGAGGTGTGTAGGAACTTTCACATTGCTACAGAAATACAGGACTACATGAAGACAAACCTGCTCCTACCCAACACTCTCTTCCCCTGGCCTTGCAGGGCTCTTCCCACTCTGCTTTTTTCCTCCTTCCTTGTATGATCTCATTCCCAGCTGCAATTCCTGTACCATGTGTCATTAAAAACTGTTCCTGCTAGATTAGAGCAGGTAGTACCACTCCTGCTTTTGACCCAGGCAGGCTTGGCAGCTGTAGACACCAGTTTCCAGCAAAACCCAGAGCTGCAGGTGGCTTCAGTCTTCCCTTCAACAACTGAAGTCTCTTGTACAGTTCTGGGTACCATATAGCTGTCACCCCTTCTATGGTCTGTTTCCCAAAGAATTCGTTAGGCTGGTGCTGTTTGCATAGGCATTGGAGCCTTTGGAGACACAGGATCACTGAGAACTCCCTGATGTGCCTCAGACAGATGATCAGCTTTGATTGTTTTCCTTATGTTCTGCAGCACAACAACATTCTTCACCAATCCTCTGTGTTACAGATTAATGTCCTCTGGGACAGATGTGTATGAGTGAGGATTAACTTCTGTCCTTTTAACCTGAAGTGTGTCCTAGCACATCCTGATTGCAAGTAGGATCAGGCTCAGTCCTGTGTTCTCTTAAGACAGTGCTTTCTGCTGCTTTAATGAAATCTTGAGGCCTCTGGAGACTAAGCTTAAATGTTTAGTGAGGACACCACTGGCTTGGGGGTTACCTCTGTGTGTGTGTGGTATACCCAGAGCTTGGGTGTACTCTGTGTGACTGAGGGTGTGAGTCTAGGGCAGGTCTGAGTTTGTGCTGGACTGTAGCTGTATCCTGCTTGAAGAGGGCAGTCCTGAAAACTGGGCTTTGATTCAGTTGCTTCCTTAGAAACTACAAAGTTTAAACTCCATGATTTTGAGTCTGATGAGTTTCCTAGAACTGTTTGGATTTTGATGGGAACGAGATTTTTTGCAGGGCACAGGTGTGGTACCACAGCCATCCCAGAGTGTGGGGCACCAAGTGCTCTCTCTGCCTGTGTGTAGCTCCTTGGCTCCCTTCCCTGGGGCCTTGCAGAAGGCTTTGTTTTTAAAATAGACTTTTTTCTGTGCTGCTTTTTCTGGAAGAAAGTAGATCATGACTTGGGTTTCTCCAAACTGAAGTAAATCTCTCTCTTTTTCAGTGTTCCATTGGCAAGCTACAATAATGGGACCAGTAAGTATGAGAGAATTGATGCTCATGGCTTTTCCTGACTAGTTGTCTGGTAACAATTCAAGCTGCAATGCTTCTCTTTCATTAACAGAACGACAGTCCCTATCAAGGTGGAGTATTTTTCTTGACAATTCACTTCCCAACAGATTATCCCTTCAAACCACCTAAGGTGAGTGGCTTCTCCCAGAAATCTCTCCAGACCATGTGGTGTGATGTCTATTTGTCAAACCTCCACTGAACTTTTCCTTCTTCTACAGGTTGCATTTACCACAAGAATCTATCATCCAAATATTAACAGTAATGGCAGCATTTGTCTTGATATTCTACGATCACAGTGGTCCCCAGCACTAACTATTTCAAAAGGTACCTCCAATGCTCATTTAATTTTACTTTGCTGAAATGAATTACT